>NC_060269.1:10870475-11095982 GCF_021613505.1 Equus quagga
ACTGTGACATTCTGGGGGATGTCCAGCTGGTTTGGATTTTTTCAGATTCGATGATCACAAGCGGCAGGAGAGTTAAAGCGATTGGAGAGTTAAGCAGATGTAGAGTGTGAGTGGATGCTCGTCTGTTTCAAGTGACTGTAAATGTTCCCATAAGGATGGTGATCTTTTTGTCTCTGGAGGGCTTGCTTGTTGCCAGAATCTTCTCTCTGAAGCAGTACACTTCATGAGGGTCGTATATTGACACGAATGGCAAGACTGCACCATGTCCTCTGCTGTCACAGCGGGAGGTTGTATCACCGGAAAGAAACAGGCCCAGTGGAGGCTGACTGGCTCTTCCATGCTTTGTGTTACTGGAACCAAAATGCGAGGAGGACAAAAAAGGAGTCCTCTCCTCATACACTGATGTTGGAGAACAAAAATGTTATTTCAATTGTTGCCTTGCACTTGCCTGCTCGAGCCTGGAACAAATGATCCTTGGGAAAGCTGTGTGATGGAGGGAAATGGCCAGCTTTCCTGCTTGTATCCTCTCATTCTTCTGCCCATTCAACACAATCAGCCGTTGTGCGCCTACTGTGTTCAAGGACACTTTGTTGGATTTTTTATGAGAATGTTTAGCCTGCAAATAGTCTTTATGATTCAACGAACTCGTGCAATAATTGTTGCAAGTTTTCTACATCTTTTGGCAACTCAGGTGAACCAGGATTGTCTCGTAAGCAGTGTTGCTAAGGAACATTAGTAAGTTTTGAATTTTATAATTTAGCATGTCTTATTAAAAATATATGACAAATTCTGAATAAGTATGAAATGCGTTACATACAATCTGGTAAACAAATGTTCTGGAGCTCAGTCGATATTCTTATGGGAATGTTCTGCTCTACTTGGTTCCATTGCCTTGATGAACACCTTTTAGATCATAATGGAAATGAAAATAATTCAAATCAGAAAAAATTAAATCCCATCAAACTTTACAGTCTTTTTTAAAATGCAAAACTTCATTTCACTCATATGTTGCAAATGCAAGTGAAGTTCTGCCTGCTCTATTGATTTCTGGGATATAATAATCTCCCTTAATCCTTGCTCCTGAATGTCCAGTCTATACAGCCGGGCCCTTTAAACCTCTGCATCGAGGTTGAGCAGCACCTGTGGTTCTGAGATAAATCACACCTCCGTTCAGCACGCAGACCTCGTTTCTTCAGGCTGGCTCTAGCCCAAGGCAGGTAATTAGATTTTTGTCTTGTTCATATGAGTAGTCATTCCCCTGAGGACACTGGTCATTTCTGCCTGCTCCTTTAGTCCCTTTGCTTACCCAAACAATATGCTGGATAGTAATTCGTTTAATACAGGGGAAAGCATTGAACTGCTTTCAGAATAATTTGTTTCAAAAATAACAATCACTGCTTTTCTTTAGTAAAGATTATAAATGCAGTAGGTGATGAATAAATATCATATAGTGGATATCTGATTATTTCACACAACATCCATCCCACCTTCCAAACAGCTCCCTGATCTTATCCTTTCTCAGTCCAAGTCATATGTCCAAACTTTCCACACCATATCCTGTGGAGATCAATACATTTATAAAGACACACACAACAAATCAATGTTTCAAAAAATACTGGCTACAGTAATTGTGAGTTACTGTGATATTTTCCTTTTTATTCTATTCTAGTATATTATTTTTAAAAATGGCATAGTGAGGCCAGCCCAGTGGCATAGTGGTTAAGTTGGCATGCCCTGCTTTGGCAGCCCAGGGTTCGTGGGTTTGGATCCCAGCTACGGACCTAGACACGGTTCATCAAGTCACACTGTGGTGGCATCCCACACACAAAATAGAGGAAGATGGGCACAGATGTTAGCTCAGGGCCAATCTTCCTCACTAAAAAAAAAAAAGGCATAGAAAATTGGTGTACTGATTTTATGACCCACTAATGAGACATCATCCGCGGTCTGAAAAATGCCCTTCAAGTATGAAGGATCTGACCCCAGAGATGACTCATCATATCAGCAGTAGTGACGAATTTAGGATGAGCTTATAACCCAGTCACATCTGGGGAAATGAAAGGAAACTTTTACTGGCGAGTGAACACAGAGACTGTAGACTTTATCTGTGTGAAACTGAAGGGTCACACTTTCACTACAGATGAGAGAGTAGAGACCTGGCAAGAAACTTTGGTGACATTTGGTGGCAAGGTCTTTGGTGACATTATTTGTGGCACTGTTTCAAGCTTTGTCTGAAATCAGCCATTTCTGGACTTTCAGTTACGTACGTCAATAAATTCCCTTTACCGTTTAAGTGACTTTGTCACTTTCAGTTTTTTAACGAGTGTTTTTTGATGCACATATATCCACAAAAGTCAATATTATAGAATAAAATTTAAATTATGTCTTATAATTTTATCAACTGATACAATTTAATTATAGAAAAGATTAAATGAATGAAAAAGGACATTATTTTTCAAGGCTCTCAGTTATTTCTGTAATTGGGGTACATAGCACATTTTCAATGTATTGCTTACCTAAGTGAAATCTGAGTCAAAATACATTGCTTTTGTTATGGACCACTTATGTTCTTGAGGAGCAAATTATTCCCAAATGACTCATAAGTACAAAAATAGTGAGAACTGGGGGCCTGCCCAGTGGCACAGAGGTTAAGTTCGCAGGTTCCCATTCGGTGGCCCGGGGTTCACCGGTTTGGATCCCGGGTGTGGACATGGCACTGTTTGGCAAGCCATGCTGTGGTAGGCATCCCACATATAAACTGGATGAAGATGGGCACGGATGTTAGCTCAGGGCCAGTCTTCCTCAGCAAAAAAGAAGAGGATTGGCGGCAGATGTTAGCTCAGGGATAATCTTCCTCAAAAACAAAAAAAATAGTGAGAACTGTATTTGTGAGGACAGCTGTCACCTATTTGAAGTGGAAGGGGCACTTCTGGCATTTAAACAAGGAGAATCCCACGATATTATCTGTGTGGTCCTAAAGCCTATTGGAAGAAATCTAGGGACTAATTGACATGACCTTTACTGGCAGTGAGGAAGTATCCAAGGAAAACTGTGGAATGACCTTTGAGGTATGGAGTTGGTGGCTGCATGGAAAAGGAGGAAGAGTCCCGTCGGATAACCACTGATCATGCATCCACCTTCTACCCTCAGGCTCAGGAGAAAATCAGTAGAAAATTTATAAGTCCATAATCTTAATATTGCCTTACTTCCAAAAGGTAGTTGTGATCATTTTAACAAAACTTTCTGGAGGTAGAGCGTGGACTGACAAAAGGAATTGTTTCAAAGCTCAGAAAGTACAGTTAGACCAAGTTAGGCTCTGTGGTCTCTGCATGTACTGAATCCAGGTAGCCACGTATCCCCACCTACCTTTGGCAGGGATATTAAGGTTTATACTTGAAGATAGTGAGCAAGAGATACTCCAGTCCAGTAATATGAAGCACAGTAAAATGTGAACGAGGGAGATCATGTCAAAAATAGATGACTATGCGAAGTTTACATATTGAATAGTGAGACTCAGTTGCAAGTGTTCTTCTGCCTGTGCCACTTGGCCCAAAGGTAGCTGTTTATTGTTCAACAGAAGACTAGAGGATATTTTTCCTAAAGAAATTGAGCAGCTCCAGAGGAAAGACACATGGTTTTCTAATATTCAGGGATAGCTTAACAAAACGTCAGGGTTTCTGATCAAGTATACCAGTTCCCACGATCCACCCATGCACAGAGCACATCGTTCAGCTTCTAATCACCTCATTATTAAACATAAACAGACCAAAAATGATTATCAAACATTTGAGAAACTCTCCACATGAAATACCGTGACAAAAGCAAACACATAGAACAGGAACACAGAGAAAACAGAGACAATGCAGGGAACAGAATAAAACTTCAAAAGGGAAAATACAGATATTTAAAAGAAGCAATAATCAAGGAGTTCCTAGAAATGAAAAATAAGAAAGATGAATTTTTAAAAAAGACCGAATTTTAGTGTTGGTATTTAAAATAAAGGAACTCTCTCAAAAATAAATAAAAAACACAAACATATCTAAACTAGCATAAAAAACAAGATTGTTAGAATATTGATACAAAAAGCTCAATATCAAACTGGTAGCTATACCAGAAAGACCATACAGTATAAAAAATGGGAAGGAATTATTACTATGCGAGAGGTACATTATATCATGACCAAGTAGGGCTTACCCCAATAATGGTTTAATATTCCAAAATAAATCAATGTAATTCACCATATTAATAAACTTAAACAGAAAAACTATATAATCGTCTCAATGGACCCAGAAAAACTATTTAACAAAATCCAAAATCCTTTAAAAACATCACTGAAAAGTAGGAATAGAAGGAAACTTCTTGGACCTCAGAAAGGGCATCTACAAAAATCAACACCTAACATGACTCAGTGGTGAAAGACTGAATACTCTCCCCTAAAATGAGGAACAAGTCAAAGATATCTCCTTTCAACATTTCTATTTAACATTGTACTGGTATTTTTAGCCAGCACAATAAGGCAAGAATAAGAATCAAAATTCCAATAAGTGTTCTTTTACAGAAATAGAAAAAAAAATTCTAAAATTCATATAGAACCACAATGGAACCCAAATAGCTGAAACATTCCTGAGAAAGAAGAACAAAGCTAGAGTTATCATACCTCCTTATTTAAAATATATAACAGAGATATAGTGACGGAAACAGTATGATGAGGGCATATGGATAAACATATAGACCAGTGACATAGAATAGAGAGCCCAGAAATAAACCTGTGCGTTTAAGGTCAACTGCTCTTTGACTAGAAAGCCAAGAATACCAATGGGAAAAGGATAGTCTCTTCAACAAATGGTGCTTGGAAAACTGGATAGCCACATGCAAAAGAGTGAATGTCAACCCTTATCTTACACCATGCACAAATAATAACTCAAAATGGATTAAAGACTTAAATGTAAAACCTGAAACTGTGAAACTTCTAGAAGAAAACATAGATGGTAACCTCCTTGATGCTGGTCCTGGCAATGATTTCTTGGATATGACACTTAAAAGCACAGCAACAAAAGCAAAAATAGACAAGTGGGACTACATCAAACTAAAGAGCTCCCACACGGCAAAGGAAACAATCAACAAAATGAAAAGACAACCTATGGAATGAGAGAAAATATTTACAAACCCTGTATCTGTTAGGGGTTAATATCCAAAATATATAAGAAACTCCTACAATTCAGTAGCAGAAAAATAATCAGATTAAAAAATGGTCAATGGGCTTGGATAGACATTTCTCCAAAGGAAACATACAAATGACCAACAGGTACATGAAAAGGTGCTCAACATCACTAGTCATCAGGGAAACACATATCAAAACCACAACAATATCTCAGGATGCACTTGTTAGGAAGACTGTTTTCAAATAAACAAAAGATAGCAAGTATTGGAGAGGATGTGGCTAAGTTGGAAGGCTTGTATACTGTAGGTGGGAATGTAAAATGGTACTGCCATTATGGAAAACAGTATGGAGCTTCCTGAAAAATTAAAAATAGAACTACGGCATGTTGCAACAATCCCACTTCTGGGTATAGAGCCAAAAGACTGAAATCAGGATCTCTAAGAAATATTTACATTCCCATGTTCATTGCAGCATTATTTATGATAGTCAAGATATATGGAAACAATCTAAATGTCCAACACTGGAGGAATGGATGAAGAAAATGTGGTATATACATACAATGGAATATTATCCAGCCTTAAAAAGGAAGGAAATCTTGACATATGCAATAACATGGACAAATCTGGAAGACATTATGCTGAGTGAAATCAGCCAATCCCAGAAGGACAAACACTGCAGGATTCCACTCATGTGAGGTGTCTAAAATAGTCAAAATCACAGAAGCAGGAAGTAGAGTGGCCGTTGCCAAGGGTTTTGGGGAAGGAAAATCGGGAGTTGTCCCGTGGATAGAAAATTTCAGTTATGCAGGATCACTCAGTTCTAGAGCTCTGCTGCAGCGCAGCATAGCGCCTGTAGTTAACGATACTTCATTGCACGCTTAACATTGGTTAACAGGGTAGATCTCACCATAATAAAAAATTAAAAATTAAACAATTTTTTAAAGATTTTTAAAAGGCATCCAGATTAGAAAGGGAGAATCATATCAGTATTTCTTAGTAGACAATATAATTTTTTTATGTAGAAAACTTGATGGAATCTACAAAAAAGGTTATTGAACTATCAAGTGCATTTTAAAAGGTTGCAGGATGGAAGATCAATGTGCAAAAATTCTGTTGACTTTATATATAGTAGCTACAAACAATCAGAAATTTGAAATTTAAAAGCTACCATTTACTATAACATTAAAATGTGAAATACTAAATATGACAACTTACAGAATATGTAATATTATATATTATACAATATATAAATATATATTTATATATTATATGTAATGTTGTGTATATATATAATATACAGTAAAAAAATACAAACCATTACTGATAAAAATTAAAGAAGACCTAAATAGAGAGATATATCTTGTTTATGAGCCCAAGGACCCACTTTTGTTAAATGTCTGTTCTGCCTGAATTGATCTATCGAATCAATGCAACATCAATCAAAGTGCCAGCAGACTTTTTGTAGAAATTAAGAAGTTTATTCAAAATTTCAAAAGGAAATGCCAAGTATGAAGAATAGTCAGGGGAAACGACACTAGAATTTCAATTCCTTGAATTGAAGTCATCCTCTATCCTCTTTCTTGTGGAGGAGGGGGGATAGGGAGTAGGGGTTGGAGTGGCTCTCTCTGGAAAAGGCTTACCTCAAACCTCTCTCAGCCAAAGTTTCTCTGCTGCCCATTATGGCGTCCTATATGTCTACCCAGCAGTTTGAGTGTTGGCACCAGTCCCCATCAGATAGTCAGGCACTGCATATCCCAAGGCAACAACAAGAAGAACTGAGAGCAGCTTTCCAACTACCTTTCTATTTTTTTTTTGGTGAGGAGGATTGGCCTTGAGCTAACATCTGCTGCAAATCCTCCTCTTTCTGCTTCAGGAAGATTGTCCCTGAGCTAACATCCATGCCCAGCTTCCTCTATTTTGTATGTGGGACACTGCCACAGCATGGCTTGATGAATGGTGTGTAGTTCCGTGCCCAGGATCCAAACCTGGGAACCCCAGGCCACCTAAGAGGAGCACACGAACTTGACCACTGTGCCACCACCACGGGTCCCGGCCTCCAAGCCTTACTGTTCTTTTAACGAACCCTCTGCCGCAGGCTGCAGATACCTCCAGCCCAACACACAACAGTTCTAAGAGCCTTTTTTCCCCTTAGGTTTGTCTCACAGCTTTCTCTAATTTGCTCTCTATAATTCCTCAAATGTACATCATGTGGGAGGGAGCCTGTTTAAATTCAACATCTTGTAAGAAACTTAAATGGATGTTAAAGAGATAATTTTTCCCCAAGGAGATTTATAACCTCGGAAAGATGTGATTCTCAAGCTGACTGGGCCGCCTTCCCTGGCCGTATTAATTCTGGCTGTCTGCAGGAGAACAGAATGAGAATAGCACAGCAGAAACACTGCTGGGCCCTTATGATGCGTGTGTACCAGTCTGTGTATCTGTCTGTATCTGTGTATCTGTGTGTGCATGCATGTGTGTAAGAGAGAGACACAGAGATGGAGACACACAGAGAAATCAATGGCATGTTTGTGAATCTGGACGTTTTGCCTGATGCCTCCTGGACTTCCCAGTAAAGGGGACAATAACCCTCCTTCCCTTTGGCTTGCCAGTTTGAGTTGGATTTCTGAGGCTGGCAACAAAAGAACTTTGTTTCACAGGCAAGACTCTTCTGGTTGGGGCCATAATTGGTGTGCAGTTTGTGACACTTTTCAAACTGCAGTCACTAGGTGACTATCACCTCTGCCTCTCTATGAGCCTGTCCTTGCCTAAGATCAAAATGACAAACTTTGAAAGTTATTTGAAGGATACATGCTACACAGCCTCAAGGGCATCTGAAAACATTGAGTTAATAAAAATTTATGGCTCAAATCAGGAACTAGGATATATTTCATTATTTTATCTTCATTAGTATGCAAAAAAGGTGATATTACTATTTCTTACACATTAGATTTTTGTTATTAGGTAACTCTTTTAAAGTGAATAAAATTTTGGAAAATACTGATATGGTTTAGTTTCTTAAATAAAGAAACCATATTGTAGTGCACTGGACATCAATATTAAGCTGAGAAGCAGTTGTTTATGACATCAATCGGTAACCAGATCTGAAGATATTTTTTGTTTTTTTCCCAGGATATACAGGAGATTTCACTTAAGCACCTACCTACGCTCATCCTCCTCCCCTCACAGCTGAGGTATCCGGCCTGTTTTCAGTGGTGGCAGCCACAACAGTTGGAGAAAAGAAGAGGAAGTGGAGCAAACAGGTGTGACCCTGAGCTTCTGCCCTTTCTGTTAATAACACTTCAGTATTAGTAGAGGAAAGCGGTACGCCCCTGGAGCCCATCTCCGCGGGACTGGTACAGCATGTAGCTGGGCAAGCCATATTAGCCAGAGCGAGGGCTCCATCCTGGAAAGGCTGCCATACTTTGGAGCCTGACCTTAATTTGACATGACACCCTCCTTGGGGCAGCTGCAAAGTCCCATCGTAATGTTCACAAGCCTGCCAATCTCCTGCTCTCTTTGTGGAAGGTGATGGTGTAGCAACCACAGTGTTTCTGTCCTCTGGAACCTGGGTGAGAAAGCCTCTGGCATTTTATGAGGGTCTGCATCCCTGGAGAGCTAGAGGAATAAACAGGACCTACCTGGATCCCTGCTTAAATGCCAAGAGATGTTCCGTGCCATACTAGAGGACTTCGCCGTGAGAAATTGGTCTTGATGCTAACCTGGTCACTATGAGGATTTGGGGTACCATTGCGTGTGGACATGGGTTACACCCCAAGCTGAGGAAGTTGTACACACATACTTATTTAATAATTGATAAATTAGATAGCATATCACAGTATTTGGCTTATGTTGGTTACTTAATGAGTAGTAGTAATCACAGTTATTGCTGTTATTATTATTATTCCTATTACTTCTATTACTATAGTGTTACTTCAGCCAGGCTCTGATTGTGTTATGACAATAATGATGTTTAGTCCTCATGCTGACTAGGCAGTTTAGTTTTCCATCCCACAGAGCACTGCCCCAGCGTAGTGTCCTACAATACAGTCATGCGCCACATAATGATGTTTCAGTCAATGACGGGCTGCATATACCACAGTAGTCTCGTAAGATTAGCACCATATAGCCTAGGCGTGTAGTAGGCTACACCATCTAAGTTTGTGTAACTACCCTCTGTGATGTTCACGCAACAACGAAACCACCTAATGATGCATTTCTCAGAATGTAACCCTGTTATTAAATGACATGTGACTGTATATGACATTATGCCTTACAGTGTGGAGCTCTAAAAGTTTCTGTTAAATGACTGAATGAGTCCATAATTTTGACAAAATTGTTCTCAAACATGTATTTCACATGCCTATGAATCCATGTGCATCTGTCATCACGAATTGGAAAAAGAAAACAGCACAGCTTATCCTAGCTAGTGGTATTTTAATTAAACTTTGGATTTGCCCATGTCTTGACTTTTAAATGCCAGCTTTCTGCTTTTTAGGCTCTGTTCATCAAGGATCCAGCTTTGTTTGACTCTATCATAGGAAGCGGTAGGTTGGCAGTTACAGATGCTCAGTCTGCATGTTTAAGCATCACCAGACACTTGAGGGTGGCTCTTGGCAAAGACAAAGCTGTTGACATGCACAGGTTGCACCATACGCGAAACACGGTGCCCCTCACTATGCTTCCTTCAACCTTGAACATTTTGGAACGAGTAGCGTGGAATACAGTGGAGCTGGGTTTACACTTCAGTGAAAGGGGAAAACTTCGCAGACGATAAACTTTTATAGTTCCTTTATATGATGCACTTGATAGAGAAACAAAATCTACAGAGTCTTCTTTTTCCTTGCTCTACTTCCTCTGAATTCAGGGCCATGTAAAACGTACTAAATCAGTCGGCTTTGGGCACCAGTTTTCCTACCAAATTACTATTGTTCTTGCACTTTCTTGTGAAAGTTACTAAACTTCCCCACAGGCGCCACATCGCCCTACCCCCTGGCCTGGGTTTGAAGAGAAAGAGTGAGCCTTCCCAGGGCAGAGAACAATGTGAAACACAAGACTAGCTGCTGAGATTGACCCTGGGGGTGTGAAGAGGAAGGGAAGACAGGGGTCTAAGGTGATGCTTTCTCACTGCAGTTGGAGAGGAGTCCAGTTGAAATCTTGACTTTAAAAGAATCCTAAACAGGCAGCCCTATTTTATACATACATATACTGCTTCCAACCTCCACTTGCAAATTTACACTATATGCCTGCTTCATAATTGACTTCCGGCCAACAGTTTAAGAACAGAACAAAGTACACACCATCATTAAAAAACTACTAAAGCAGTGTTTGCAAATGGTGGGAGCCTTGATAGCATATCAGGAGGAACAGGGGATATTACTGTATGAGGACGACTTTAGTTGTGAAGGATGTTGGTGATAAAACACTATCTCCATTTGTTTAGAAGCTTAGTTAAGGACTATTAGATTAGATCGCGAGAAAGGTTAGATTTTTTTTTTTCTTAAAATGGTCATGATAGAAGCTTTTCTTAAAGCAAAATGTTTTATGTTATTTTAACAATAGCAGTTAGTTGATTGATACTGGGATTCTAATTTTCATGCAGTCACTGACCTTGTTAGCCAAGACTCTTATGTTTTTTCTAAGATCCACAAGGCCATTTTTTTGAGCTAAAAATATTTTACCTGACTATGCCATAAGAGCCGCCCCTTTCTCTTCCCTGCCTTTCCAGTGCAATGATTATATTCTTTCGGTACTATTAAAAAAATTGGGTCCATGGTTAATCTGTAACCATTGGTGAATCATGACTATAGGTCAAGAATTGGAATGTGCAGTACGGAAACAAAGTGTGGTTGTAGTGCTGTTGTTCGGTATAAAGACACTGCCTAGTTTTGCATTGGTGACTTTTAATAAATGCTATTCAGTGATGGCAGTAAGGTGTGACTGAAGTGGAGAGGGATTTTGCTCTTGCATAATCTATATCATGGCATCCAAAACATGCACTATAAATAAAGGAGTGTCTGATGTGCCAAGAGGCTTTAAGACATGTCCGGCTTCCCTCTCTCATGCAGCCTACTCTGATGGCAACTGGAACTGCCCCTGAAGCTATTGTACTCTAAGAATGTTAAGTTTCACCATCTTTATGCTTCACATTTCTTCATGAAATGTAAAACATCTCTACAAAAGCTCTCTGGTTATCAAAGCAATAAAATTATTATCATATCTAGAAGAATGATCCAAAATAAAAGTTCACGTCAAACAATTTTAAGAAATTTTGCCAAAGTGAATATTCTTACATGACAAGTGCTGTTCCAATTTCTATGCAGGTGAAGGTCTCTTAAAATAAGATTAAAACATAGTATTAAATAACTCGTACTTCCAGGCACACTCAAAAAACTCTCTGATTCACCCAGTGAGAACGCACTCATTCAGACTGGATTCTGAGTCTTGTTGACATGTGCCCCTCATTCTTTGAGCACTTCCTCACTTTTGGCATAATATTATATTTCAGGTACAGCTTGTACTAGGAGAGTTGCTTTTCCTAAGTTCTCTCAGTAGAGAAAACTAAGCAACATTTTTATCTATGTGTATATAAATAAATAAATATATAAATGAAACATTCTTTTATTTTCCCTCTCCTTATGTGTAACTCCCTCCTTCAACAATGAGAAAGAAACCTGCTTCCATTAGCCCTACTGTTTACTTTATTTGATCAATTTCCTTGACTAGAACCAAGCTCCCATTTCTGTCACAAACTCCTCCCCTGGACTGGACACCCCTCCCCATTCCTGGGCAGGCAGCATCCCATCCCCAACCCAGAAGAACACCTCCCTCTGGTTTGGCTCCAACTTCCCCTGCCTGTCCAGCCCCTGGTCTGATTATCTGCCTCGTCCTGCATAGGTCCTCGACCCTCCCATTGTGGACACCTACCATGTTGTTCTCTACTGAAAGGCTTTAGGAGTGAATTGTAGGGAAAGAAGAGGAACCCAAAACAACAAATAAAGCATATAAACAACCAGTGAGATCATTGAAGTGAACGATCTTCTCACCTAGCAAACAAAAGAGCTAAAAACTTAGAAACAAAATATGAACGATTGCTATGAAGGAGATTATTCTGACTCTAAGGAGAGAAAAAACAAAGCCTATTTTTGGAGTATTTTAAAATATTTTATAAAGCTTCCAATTCCATTTATCTTATTCTATACATTTAATGAGATCTCATTAAAATACTAATAGAATTATACATACGTGTGTGTTTTAACTAATTGATTCTAAAATTCATATTAAAAATGTGCACAAAGATACTGGGAAATTCAGAAAAGAAGTGGTTTTATGGAGCAATTGGAAACAGATTGCTAACAGTGTAGCCCTGGAGAAATGGATCAAAGGGACATGTGGTGTCCAGAAACAGATATCCAAAAGTATACGAATGTATTCTATTTCTGGATGGCATCTTAAATGAGTGGCAAAAAGATGAATTACTTGATAAATTTTGGGCGGAAACTGAGTAGCCATGTGGAAAAGCTGCACCAAAATCCCAACCCAAAATCAATTCTAGATGAATCAAATATTAAATTTATGATATTTAACCATAAAAATATTACAATAAAGCAAGGAATGTAAAAATGATATTATTTACAACTAGGAAATTAATGCAAAATATTCAGAAACAGTAAAATATTAATAAAAAGAAAATACTATTCATGAAATAAATTTCTGTGAGGAATCCTGATTAGGATTGCACATGGTGAGCTTTAGTCCTTTGTTAAGTACTCCCCCACTCTGAATGGCCCCTCCTGCTTGCATCCTCGTTCTAAGCAATTTCTGCTTTTCCGTGTTATGCAAAGATTTTCTGGCACAGACAGAATATAGATATTGATGGTTTATTACACTAGTTCATTTTTCTCACACACAGAATGTGTGAAAGAGTGAGACTAGTTTTTTTTTTTTTTAACATTCCAAAAAGTTTTCAACAGCCTAGTAATTGGCAGAGGCCGAGGACAATTCAGATTGCTTGGTGTGTCTCTGGGGACTGTGATTGCAGACCCTATGTGATCTATAGACAACGTGGTCTTTGTAGTTTTTGGGGAAGGGAAGAATGTTTGGAAAACGTTATGAGTTGAATTGAGTCTCCCAAGAAAGCTTTGTTGACAACCTCACCCCCGGTACTTCAGAATGAGACCTTATTTGGAAATAGGGTCTTTGCAGATTTAACTAGGTTAAGATGAGGTCTTTAGTGTGGGCCCTAATCCAAATGACTGAAGTCCTTATAACAAGGGGAACTTTAGGCACAAACACAGAGGGAAGACAATGTGAAGACACACAGGGAGAGCACTTTGTGAAGGAGGATTGAAAGGAGCATCTGCAAGTCAGGGAACGTCTGAGACCATCAGAAGTTAGAAGAGAGCCCTGGAACAGATCCTTCCTTAGTGCCTTAAGAGGGAGCACGGCCCTGCTGACACCTTGATTTTGGACTCTGGCCTCTGGAAGCATGAGACAATAAATTTCTTTTGCTTTAAGTCACCCAGCCTGTGACGCTTTGTTACAGCAGTCCTAGGAAACTGACACAGTACACAAGGTTTCTATGGGAAAAGAAAAGAGACCAGTGGAACCTGAACTCGCCTCACCTTTCAGGACTGCTTTTTTCTTGTTCTTTGAGCCCATGTGAAGATCAGCAGAGACTGAAAGCACTGTTCCCTGGAGAACTCTCTGAGATGCGGTGGAGGAATAGGAATACTAAGAGTACCACCTACAGGGCTCAAGCAGCAGAGTGGATTAAAAATGGAGAGAGTGTTCATTCTTACCACTGCACCTCTCTGACCTTTGAGGATTGTGGCTTTGGGTGCCTGTGGAGCCAGCATCCTTGGTGACTTCACACAGTAGGGGTCATCAGGAACGGCAGCAGTGAGGCATCTTCAAGAACATTTATGAGCAGAAGATATGGGCAAGGGGAAGCTGGGGCAGGAGAGGAAAGCCAGAGTAGAAGTTTCAAGGTATTATGGTTTAAAGCAAGGTGTGAAAGCCCATGTGGGCCACCCCCAGGGATGACTAAGAAATTCCTGGGCACAGACACAGGAGGAGGCTAGAGAATTTCCCCAGATAAATGGAGACGAGAACAAGTTATTTGTGTTATTATTATTAAAGTGACTCTCATCTGTCTTCATAGACCGTGAGTCCTGAGGACAATGAGTTTACTACTTTTTAATTCTGGCTAAAAATCAACGATGATTCTTCTCTGATATGACTTTTCGTTTGGTCAAGATTGACTACAATCTACACTCTTATTGCCCCATTAGTAAACAATTTATTCCTCCATTCTGCAATTATGCATTAATTCAACTTTTAGCAACAAATATTTAATAAGTACTACAAAAAAAATTACATTATCTACACCCGCAGTGGTTTCTAGGAGGAAGCCTAAAAGCATCTTGACAACTATGATACGATACGATACGATATTGCAAAATGTTTGATGGCTGTATATTCAGAGTTAAAGAGTTATACAGAGAAATAGGAGCTTAAATCGGCTTGGGGGTAGTTCTGGAAGGCTTCCCACAGGAGGCGAAACCTAAGTATTAAAGGAGGACTAGATGATTCCAGATGGGAAGGGGAACATCCCAGGCAGAGGGAACAGCATATGCAAATGCGGAAGAGATCTGATTCTAAACTTCTTCAGCATTTAGGACGAGAGGCACGTGGTGAAGAATGAAGTTGAGCTGGTATTTAGGGTACACCTAATGAAATTATCTTTATGCAGGCTGTGCACTTTATTATGAGAAAGCACTGAAAATTTAGGCATAATGAATTGATAAGACTATAATCGTAAATTTTAAAACATTGATAATATTGTGCATTGTAATATATATAAATAATTACACCTGAGTATTCATAAAGAGTCTTCAACTTGGCATTCCATTTCTCTTCTTACTCTTCTGGGCCTCTCTCCCACTTTACTTGAATCTGGCTTGATTGCCTAGGGCAAATATCCCATGAAAAGACTCCTCAGAGGTAAGATGAAGAACATCCATGAAACGAAGCCTCGGAAGGCCATGTTAGGGTGAGGAGCTCTCACATCCCTGTCAGTGTACCTATTTTCTAAATATGCTAAAGCGTCATCTGAAATCTGCTGCTTGAGAGACATATCTAGAAAGGCCATTCTCCACAGAAGAATCTCTCTCATGTTACCCAAGTGCATTTCATTTGAGTTAAGATCAACAAATAAATGATCAACTTCACACTTCGGCATTTATTTTCTTTACTTCTTAATAAAGCACTTGCTTTACTAAACCCCAGGTCAGGTAATTAATTTTTTTCCTTCCAGCTCTTTTTCTCCTCATTGGGGAAATAATCCCCTCAAGAATCCTTGCATAAATAAAGACATTTCTTCCTCAAAGGAAGAAAAGAGGGGAGTTTTTAATTAAAGAACATATCTCTACCACACGGAGTCAATCGTGTTTGCACTTATGTGTGGCACCAGCCCGAACACCAAGAGTCCCAGATCCTCTGAAGAGAGCCTAGAAAGTGTTACCCCGACCTTCAGTGTTGATTGCTGCTGTCTCTCACGGCGAAGTGGACACCTTTTTTTTACTTGCGGAATTAGTAAATAAGATGTTTAATGGATTATACTGCCCCCCTGAAAGTGTGTATATATATCTACCTTGTGAATTATAAAATAACATTGTTTATAATATCTGGAGGGTAAAAATTGCCACAGATGATATTACAATTCAAAAAAGACCCATGTTATTAGATTGGCCCCACCTGGATAATGGAGGGCAATCTCTCCATCTGAAAGTCCTTAACTTAACCCACTCTACAAGTGCCCTTTGCCGTGGATGGAAACATATTCTCTGGTGCTAGGGATTAGGATGTAGATAATTTGAGGGCCATTATTATGCTTACCACTCTTAAGTTCTTAAGTTCTTCTTTTGGGGGGGGGGTCACTTCAGGGGTTAAATTGGTATGAGGTGTGTGTGTGGGTATTTAATTATTCAAGTACCAAGCCTTGTGGAATTTCCCTCAGGACTTCACATTAGATAACTTGTAGATTTTATATATGTAAAGTAGGAAATCTATCCTTTTATGCTTTGTCGCCTAATAATATTTTAAATATTTAAACAAAGATTTTAATAATGAGTTCTTACAAATTATTGTGTTTGGATAGTATATTATGTTATTAAGTATCTATTTCTGTGAAAATGTCGACTGCAAGCAGTAAGAAAAATCAATATATGTGAAGCTCATACTATGTGCAAGCCCTGCATATGCACTATCTTCTTGAAACCTTAATTAGAGTTTACATTAACTGTTGTGGTCTACATCTTAGATGAAGTTACTGAGGCTCAGAGAAGTTAAGAGATGCGGCCTGAGTTGTACAGGACTTAAAGGGGGAGCCTGGAATCAAATCCAGATCCCCCTTGCCGGAAAACCACATTCCTTCCAGAATACAGCACTAACAAGCGTGAAAACTAGTGACGCCACTGCATAAATTAAATATTATGTGCCAAATTCAAGTAACTCTTAACTGTGGACATTCCAGTATTCATCCAAAACAGGTACTGGAAAGGATTTACTGAAAATATGATTTAGTCAGTATCTTAAGGGACCATTGTTCTCAGCTAAGGACTGGTTGATTCGCTACTTACGAACTTGTACAGGCTGCAAGGTGATGAGATACTTAGAAGCTGCTGAAATAATGGGTAGAAAAGAATTTCTTTGTGGTAGACTTTTGACAAATAAGAGAGAGCAGGGTACCCTTTTACATTCAGGTCTCTGGGGGTCAGTGATATGACGATTTCTTTTCTCCTCCCTGCTGTCAAGTATTTCAATTACAAGCCACTGCCTCTTCAAACACTTACTTGTACTTAAGGCCAAGATTTTAGAAGAGATCCTGAATTTTGGTTTAATTTTAATTTGTGGTTTCCCTGAACAAAATTATTGATCATCGTAATGATTCAATCTTAGCTTTTTGCACGTTAACTGAAAGTTTACAAAATTAAAATTCTACATTCTGAATATATAAAAATGAAACGTTGCTCTTCAGATCATCTTTTTCTTGGTCAAATCAGATAGATTAATATTTTAAAATTTTCACCTCACAATGGGCTTCATGGAAGGTTCCTCTTTATCTGATCATTCCCTGACTATCTTTATTTCTAGACAGTTTCGAATGAGAAAGAGAATGAAGGGCTGAAAGATACCAACAGAAGGAAGAAGAGAAACAAAAATGAACTAAATAAGATAAAGAAGCTTGTAAGAAGAAGGAGGAGATGATTAAAAAAATAGGCTAAAGAACAAGGGAGCCATTTGCAGACATCTTTGTAAACAGTCTGTGACAGCTGACCTCATGGAAGTGGATGTGGAGGCCCAAGGCTGGAGTTGATTGGCAGGTCTGATTTCGTCTTGGGAACATCCCCCTGCAGTCGCTATTTTTACACAGCAGCTTGTTCCTAGTGGGACCAGTCAGAGTGACCTCAAAGATGATCTGGCAATCTCCTAGATCCTTGGGAAGCATCATCTGGGAACCCAGAGGCTCCTTTCAGAAACTGTGAAAAAACAAGCAGAAGATTTAATGCTAGTGCTCAGCTTCAGCACCCACAATACAAAGTTGAATGGCAGTGTCTCCTGAGATTCTCAGACGCCAAGCAGACTTCAGGTGCGACCTTACGCTGCTTTTTTCATTAACTAAACACATCTCCAACATTTCTTCCCTCCTCAACCCACCTCACAGGTTTATTCGCTTAAAGCAATATGAGTTAACATTCAATGTACTTAATATACATATGTCATGCACTTAGGGATTTTTTCTAAAAAAATGGTGGAAAAGTGGTAAGTAAACAGTCAAAGAAAGAGTTTGTGCCACAAGAGTTAGAAGAATGTGGGGTGTATAAAGGAAAAATCATAAGCTTAAAAAGTGGAAAGATCTGTGTACAAATACCGGCTCAGTCACTAACTAGCTTTGTGACCTTGAATAAATCATTTACCTCTCCGAGTCAGAGTTTCTTAATATAGAAAATGGAATTTTAATATTTACTTATCATTATGAGAATTAAGTGAGACAGTATATCAAGTCTGTTGTAACGAACACATTGTAACTGCCAATAATAGGTAACCATTATTGTAATTGTTATTTTATAAATTAATAACGGATAAAAAATAACTTCTACGGTGATTACTTGAATTGCAAGATTTTACATAATTCCACTCCTATAGGCATAATAATGTATCAAGATGAATCCCTTGGAAGATCCTAAATTTAAACACCCATTTTTCCAATACTGAGAATAATCTCCCTGTTTTGTCCTCGTTTGTCAACTGTCTGTAGCATCACATTCTTGCAGCACTGTTAAGCATTAGAAAGCATGGTCACACATAAAGTGTTTTAATAAATAAATTAACAAATAATTATTGAATAACTATGATGATAACGAATTAGAAGTTGAGAAACTGTATTGGATTGGATATAGACCACCAAAACCTTTTTAATCACCTACTCATTTTCAAATTAAAATATTTTAACTGTGTTCCTCTAAAGCTTAGTAGGTTTTGTTTGATATTATGTTCAAAATGGATACCTGCTTTCTCGGCAGCAAGATTCTAACAGCTTAAATAAACTCTGAGAAGCATTTCCTCTTCTGTCGTGATATACAGGCTCAGTGTGTTCTACAGATGAGATCAACATGAGCAGAAGGAAAACAAATGGCGGATGGAGATCATCTGCTGTCCGTAGGCAGCGCGTTGGCAGCAATTCCCTTCGCTTTACTGCGGTTTTGACAGGCATCCTGCGCTCTGACGGCGATGCTAACGTGCTTTGGCAGTAGCTGCAAAAGCAGCTTCGGGTGATGAAATCTCCGTCTTTCTGTCAGGAAACTGCTTGTGATGGCTCTTCTCACAACTACATTATGTCTCATGACAAACCTCTTTACTTCCCCATAGACTGAGGCATTGCCAATTAAAAGTGTCCATAGATCATGTTTTATTGTTCAAGTCATTTACCTTTATATTTTAGGTGACAATATGGTTTACATGCTCATTAAAAAAAGCAAAAAATATTGAAAATACATTTCTGTAAACATCAAATCTTTCATATGCCTTTGAATTCTAAACTCATGTGCTTGTTTTTTTTAATACTCAAAATAATGAAATTTTATTATTTCTCTGCTGGATATGAGATTTCTTTCAACACTTAGAATATGTAATCTCTTACCTTCTGGTCTCCAAGGCTTCTGATGAGAAGTCAGCCAGAAATATTATTAAGGTTCTCCTGCACACAATGAGTTGTTTGTCCCTTGCTGCTTTCAAAAATTTTTCCTTGGCTTTCTCTTTTAATACTTTTACTATGATGTGTCTAAGTGTAAATCTCTTGGTAAATCTCCTACTTGGAGATTATTTAACTTACTGATGTGTAAAATAATGCTTTTCATAAAATTTGCGACAGTTTCAGCCATTAATTCTTAAAATATTTTTATTTTTCTTTCTCTTTCTCCTCTCTTGGTATTCTCATTATGTATATGCTAAAACATGTAATGGTGACCCACGTTTCTCTGAGGTTTCATCCATTTTTCTGCAGTCTTTTGTTCCCTTTGTTCTTCTGATTGCATAATCTCTGTTGACCTATCTTCAAGTTCACTGATTCTTTCTTTTGCCAATTCAAATGTCCTGGTAAGTACCTCTAGTGAACTTTTCATTTCAATTATTCTACATTTCAACTACTGAATCTTCATTTGGTTCTTTTATATAATTTATATCTCCTTATTGTTATTCTCAATTTCAAGAGACGTCATCATTATATCTTCCTTTACTTTTTAACGCATAATTTTACTTAGTTAATTGAACATATTTATAATGGCTCCTTTGAAGTTTTCGTTTGTTGAATCTAACATTTCGGCCCTCAACAGACGGTTTATATTACCTGCCTTTTTTTTTCTGTCTATGGGTCACATTTTCCTGTTTCTTTGAATGTCTAGTAACATTTTGTTGAAAATTGGAAATTTGAGGTAATATATTGCAACAACTCTGGATATTGCCACCCACTTTTGGGCTTGTTTTTTGGTTGTTTGCTCATGTGCTTAGTGACCTAGCTGGGCTACTTTTTGAAATCTATTTCTCACTCAGTGTGAAGCCTGTGACGTCATTCCTCAGAGAGTGGAGACAGGGTTTACACAGCCACCTTGAGATGACAGTGGTTTTATATGGATTCTTTCCCTGATCTTTCTATTAAACTTTCTGCCTGTGTTGCTATTACACCCAGCTGTTAGGCTCCACCAAGTGTAGCTTCTTATTTGTGATAATGTCCTGGACTTGAATTGCTCCACAGTCTGATTAAATTAAATTCAGGCTTTTTTTCAGGGGTACATTTGAAACTCGTTTTTAATGTGTGTTATAACATGAAGAAGATTCTTTTTAATTATATCTTCCCCTGGTTCTCTCTGGTAAACCAACTAACCTAATATTTACTTTGCTGCTTTCACACAGCTACTGGCCTCTTTTTAATTGTTTGCCAGTAAAATCTCCATTATTTTTGAGAGTGCCGTTAGACTTGAACTTGCTCAGATTCTATTTGACATTGTCAGTTTCTATGGGGAGAGCATGGAGCTCTTGATTCTTATGACATAATTCCCCCTTGGCTGAGCTACTTCTCTGGAGCTGGGGTCAGGGAGAGAGGCCTACTTCTTTCAGAGTGAACCCTCTGCTTTATAAATAGGGAGCTGAGTGGGGGCAATAGGTTCTGGGCTTCTTGGATTGACTCTCCTAGCATAGAACCTATGCTCTCAGAGCGCACTTTTAGACATGGAATCTGCAATGTATGAGACAAAAAATATGCCGGTTGGGATAAATGACAAATAAGAAATTGCGGAAAGAATGGTTAGTGAACTTTCAGTTGAAGAAGTAGTTTTCCAAAACAAGTCACAGAAAAAAATATACATAATAATTAAAAAATCATGTGAGTGGGCTATGAGTAAACTTCAAACTTCATAATATACTTGCAATTGGAGTCTGTATGAAAAAGCAAGGAGGGGAAATGTTATCAGAAATAATGAAATATTTTTAAAAATTTGTCAAAATATATAAACCCACAGATACAAGATACTCAAATACTATATAGATAAAGAAAATTACACCAAGATCTATCATAACACCATAATTAAATTGCTCAAAAACAATGATAAGCAGAAAATCTTAAAAACAATGAGAAAGAAAAGACATAATGCACAGAGAAACAAAGACAAGGATGGCATTGCATTTCTTGTTGGAAACAATGTAAAATAGGAAACAGTGGGAAAATATCCTTAAAATAGGAAAAGAAGAAAAATAAAAGTCAACCTATAATCCATACCAAAAAATATATATTTCAATAATTAAGGCTTCTTAGGTATGCAAAAGGTAAAATAATTCATCAACAGCAGATCTGCACTATAAGGAATATTAGAGACTGTCACAGAGAAGAATTATGATACTAGATGAAACGTGGGTTGACACGCAGCAATAAAGTGCACCAAAAATGATGTGACTACACAGGTAAATATAAAAGATGCTTTTCTTATTATTTAAATGTCTTTAATAGATAATTGACTGTTCAAACAAAAACAATAACAGTGTGTCATAGGGTCTATAGCTAATGGATATGCAAAATTTTGTCAGAAAGATAGCATACAAACGGGGAGAATTACATGTATAATACTGAAAGTTTTTCATAATATACATGAAATTATATAGTATCACTTGATGTAGGACAGTGGTAGGTTAAAGATGTAAACTACAACATTCTAAAGTAATCCCTAAAATACATACAAAAAAATAGCTAAAAGTCAACACAGGAGAGAAAATGGAATAATGAAAAACAACTCAACCCAAAAGAAGGCAGAATAAACAATGATGAAACAAATATCAAGATGATAACCATATCAGTAATCACATTAAAGGTAAGTGGTGTTGAACCAATTAAAGTTAGAGACTTTCAGATTAGATTTAAAAAGAAAAAAAACAAACCAGACCCAACCATGTACTGCCAATAAGAAATGCACAGGAGATAAAGCACAAAAAAATTAAAGCATAAATGAGCTTGATTAACCTGAGAAACATATCAATTTCTGAGAGTAAATTTTAAGTACAACCATGAATGTACCACATAATGTTTCCATCAATTACAGGCCTCATATACCACTGCGGTCCCATAAGATTAGTACCATGTAGCCTAGGTGTGTAGTAGGCTATACCATCTAGGCTTGTGTAAGTACACTCTACAGTGTTCACACAATGATGAAATTGCCTAATGATGCACTTCTCAGAACATATCCCTGCCATTAAGCAATGCACAATGCACAATTGTGATTGTAACGAAAGATTAACTTATGGAAAAAAGCTTGTGAGTTTAAGAAAAATCTCACATAATCATCTAAACATTTCCAATGGATTCAAGCACAAGTACAGGTCAGTTGTTACGAGTAGGAGTTAAGTAAGTAGCTTAAGGAAAGAAAAAGATTAGAAATAGTTATTGAAGTTAATCAAGCACGAATGGAAGGATGGAGGATACTGGAGACTCCGGTACAGGGAGAGGATGTGAAAGCCGAGTGGCATTAACCTGTGTATTTGTTCGTTTCTGGAGGCTTCAGCTTCCCCCACTGGAGGGGTGAAAGAGGCTGTTGGTAGCATGTATCCAACCTCTAAATATTTTAATATTCTGTGTTTCTTCCTTCTTTCTTTTCTTCCTCCCTTCCCTCCCTCCTACTTTAATTTCTTCCTTCTTTCCTTCCATATTTCTTTTGTTTCCTCTTATATGTACTTCCCTCTTATTTCTTCTTCTTTTTCTGTTCTTTCTTTCTTTCTTTCCCGAACTTTTTGGCTTTTCTCACTCTTTCTTTTCCTCATTTCTTTCTTCCTTCTCTCTTTTCTTCCCTCCTTGGTCCCTTGTCTTTGTGATTCATTTTGCGTGGAGCACATTACATCTCAGATATTGTGATAAACGCATTATAACTTTTGCATGTATTTACAGTATAAAAAAATTAACAAAGGTGTTGGCAACAGCACACTGGTTAGAAGATGATGAGACCTCTCACAAAACTAAGCGATGCAACAGGAGCATTTCTTTGAGTTCTCCATAACTGTTGCACAAGTGCAATTCACATTCTCAGAAAATATTCTGATGAAGCTCTCAAATTAATTGTGCCATTCTTTCTTTCTTCAATCTATCTACATGAATTAATAAATGACAATGTTAATTTTAAGAGAAAGCTCTATGTCTTAAAGAATATTAATGCTTTTATTCAAAATAGAATCTGAACTATTTTTAGTTCAGTTCTAGTCTGAGGTCTTTGACTCATGTGAAAATGCAAGAATAAATTCATGTCTTAATTTACAAGTTTTTAGTAAACTGTCTAATCTCACTGAATATGTGAAATCAACTGGCTTAATTTTTGCTTTCTGTGATAGTCAGATTTATAAAATGGCCCTCTAAGATTTTCTGCCCTAAACCCAGGACTGTGGATATATCATGAGATGATTATAATATGTTACATGGGAAGATACATTTTTAGGGAGACCGAGTTAATCAGAGGAAGGTCATCTTGGTTGTCCTAGTCTAATCACATGAGCCATTTAAAAGCAGAGCATTTTCTCCAGCTGATAGCAATAGGGGAAACAGGTTTTCCAAATGTGAGTAGGATACAATGCGCTGCCATAGCTTTGAAGATGCAGGGAGCCGTATAGAAAGGACCTGAGAACAGTTTCTAGGAACTGAGAGTAACCTTGACTGACAGCTGGCAAAGAAGAGAGACCCTTGTTCTACAACTACAAGGAGCTGGACTCTTCCCACAACCTGAACAAGCTCCGGAGAGGATTTTTACTCCTGCACTCCCAAATTGGAGCCCCATCTAGCTAACACTTGATTTTGGCTTTGTGGGACTCTAAGCAGAGAACCCAGTCAGGTCTGCTCGGATTCCTGACCTACAGAACTGTGAGCTAATAAATGGGTTTTCAGTTGCTCAGTTTGTGGTAATTTGTTATAGCAGCAAAGACAACCAGTATATGTTTCTTTTGAACTTTTGGATATGAGTATATATGTCTGCAACTATTTTCCAAGACATGAAGCAAAGTAAAAAGCAAATACCAATACAAATTCACCTAAAAAGCCCTTTGTTTAATACTTGACAAATAAAGCAAAATCATTGTCAATCTTTTTGCCTCTCCAATATTCTAATTTTATTAGAAAAGGATTCTTGAGCAATAACGAATAGTATGTTTGTTTGACAAGTTAAGAAATTTAATAAATGACCCATTTCAAAAGTTTAGTGAAAGCAATTGATACTTATTAAGCAACTGCTATGAAAAATACTAAACTACATCCCAATGAGATTTTAAATAATTTTTTAAAAGATTACTATTTGAGAATGGCATAGGTAAGGTCTATTTCTAAGAGAAACTCATTTCTGAGTTTCCTCTCCTGATGGCAGTTGGTTGATTTGTCAAAATTGGGCTTCTCTAATCAAACCCAACAGTAGCTCTCCTTTAGATTAAGGATGACATCCAAATTCTCTAAAATAGAAAATGTGGGATGAGCTTCCCTGACTTAGCTTTCCGATCTTCTCTTTTTTGTTTCTCTCCTACAGTCTCTGTCTGGCTAATTCTTCCATCAAGTCTTAACGTATATGGCACTCCTACAGGCGAGCTTCCCCTAGTCCCAAAAATCTGAATTAGAGGCTGTTGCCTGTGATGTATTTAGAACTCGGTCCTTCCCTTTTCAAACTACCAATCTCAGTGTAATGAGGTAATAATTATAACTTGATTGATTGACTATTTTTTGCAAAAAAAAAACATAAATACTCATGAAAATTCATATTAGGTCTACTTTTCTACTATTTACTGCTTAAAGTCGGTCATCCTTTAGCAGATATTAATTACTAAGTAGATGCTTGTTGAAATGAGTGAGGTGAGTGTTGAAGAGTAATTAAGATTTATCCAAATGAAGAATAGGAGGGAGGGCTTTCAAGCAAAAGGCACACAGTGAAAAAACTATGGAGGTTAGAAAGAGTGGGGTGTATGTCCTAAACCACAGTGAGAAAGAGACAATGATGCATCATATGAGACAAATTATGAAAAGCCAATAAATCTGAGTGAAGAAGATACAGAGCATCTTTGTATGATTCTCGCAAATTTTCTGTTAGTTTGAAATTATTTCATAATAAATTAATAAATTATTTGGAACTCAACATGAAATTAGACTAAACATAAAAAAACAAAGGAAAATAGCCAGACCTTTGGCTTTGTAGTTACCTAATAAAGGTTTTATAAAATGTATACTTTTCGAGCCAGCCCTGGGGGTCTAGTGGTTAACATTTGATGCTCTCACTGTTTCCAGGGCCTGGGCTTGTTTCCCTGTCACGGAACCACACCACTCATCTGTCAGTTGCCATGCTGTGCGGGCAGCTCACACAGAAGGACTAGAAGGACTTACAAGTGGGATGTACAACCATGCACTGGGGCTTTAGGGTGGAAGGAAAAAAATGTACACTTTTCAAGTTCTTTATCAGGAGCTCATTCATACTCACTGCTTTTTGGGTTTTTTTTCCCCCTTATGGTCCTGAAATTTTAGATCTTTATATTATCTCTCAAAGTCTTCTACACAGATGGACATTAGGGGTGTTGAATGCAGATTTTGTGATGGATTATTCTATAGAACACTGTCGGGCAACACAAAAACAGGCAATATTCATAAAGTCACAGCTATGCCATACCTTAGATCTCAATTTTTTTAAAAAAATGTTATGTTTGTGTCCTCAACCTACCCTCCCAAACAAAATAAATTTACTTAAAAAATCTCAGTAACTAAACCCTGAGCAAATAGATGCATTCTCTAAAGTGCAGTTGTTGACATGGAAATGGATTTATCTTTTCCTATGATACGTCAGGTTCAAAAAGAATAAGTTTAAAATGGGTAGTTGGATGAGTAGAAGATTTGATGGGGACTTGGATGTGTTTTGTTTTTACTAATGCCAGTGGGTGAAAGGAGCTTATGCAGGGAACCTTACAGATCTGCAATGAAGAGATGATTCGGATCTAGAACGCTACATTTAATAGCAGATATTTAGGAATATGTTAAGTCAGGCTATCCTTTTCTTAAACTTCTGATGTCTCAGAGAATGATTAATATGTTATTGATATAAATAACACAAAACGCTGTAACTAAAATGTACTGACACAGATACATTCATTTTTATTTATTTAGAACTTGGGGGGAGAGTGAAAAATAGACTTTCATGATTTGCCTAATAAAATGTCATCTTATTTACACAAGCAGATATAATTAATTCAGTGTACGGCACAGTGATATTGTTTGGATATTTAGTAGGGTGTGCTGTTTTTAGAAACCTTATTTTGTTCTGAAAAAAGAAAAAGATTTAAAAAACATTCCAACACTGTAGTTTTGTTCTCTTCACTTTGCAAATAAGACATTTTTCAATATGCAATTCTCCATAGAAAAATACCTTTGGTTAATCTATATCTATGTTTACACGCCCGTATTATTGATTTATAAACAACATTTATGAACATTCCTGGTAAAGCTTTGCAGATATTTGATATCAGGAACAGATTTATGAATTTGTATATTATTTTCTGTTAAGATATTCAAATCTTTAAAAGCTAGGAGACATAATCTGTGCTTCAGGAGAGTGAGTGTTCTTCTTTAATTAATTAACAGTGTTTAATGACTATATGTCTAATTTTGTGTTCTTCCTGGGCAAAGAAAAATTTTGTGCAAGACATATTCCATGACTCATTTATTACCTATTTCAACTTTACCACGTTTGTTCCTTATTCATCAAAATTGCTTCATGCTAAGGGAGATAATGCCCTTTTTGTTATACTAAAGTTATCAATAATGTATTACAGGGTAAATACTAAAATTGCTTTGTGAAGGAAATGATAAAACAAAATATATTGTTGTATCTTCTTTAAAAACAAAGCTGGGCGTAGAAATAGGACAGGAATATCTCTCTTTCTTTGACAGCCTCAGCCCACTTGTCACATCTGTTGATGGGTCTATTATCCCTCGGGCAGACAAACTACGTCTCTTACAGGAAAGGCAGGACTGACTGAGTGGTTCCGTTTGATACGGATTCCTCTTACAGTTATCTCTTGGTAAGATGGAACTGGAAACAGTTTCTTACAAAAATGATGACCTATAAATAATGTCCCAGACACTACAAAAATAATTTCTAAGATTGTTGGGATGAGAAGAATTTGTGACACTATTAAACTGATTTTTAACTTTTGACTCAGTGTCTTCAAAAGTTTTAAGAAATGACACAATAACTTTTGAAAAAAAGTAGAAGATGTAAGTTTTCTTATCTAGGCAATAATTTCACTGAAAGTGACAGCTTTCTTCTTCCCTCTTTATTATTTAGGTCTTTTCAAATTCCCAGCAAGTGTGATTTCTAAAACATGGTCACTGACTGGGCCACTTATGTTCTTAACATAAAAATTACTTCAAAGAGCAGGGAATCATCCTCTTTCTAATCTTCCACTGTATCTCTTAATTCAGTTTGCTTCAATAACTTTTTTCCAGCTGCAGTATGTGCCATATGTTGTTTCAGATCTTGGCAGTTAAGGCATGGGCAAGATCACGCCAGCTGCAGGATTACACCACTCGTTCGGCAGTGGTCCAGCAGAAGTCCCGGATGTTGGGGAGTTACGGCTACCATTCACCACCGTGGAAGGGTCGGCACAGTCGCTGACCCCCGCCCTCTCAGGACGAGAAAGCATACATTTTACTTAATTAACATAGATTTGATTACATAACTATATTATCTAGAGAAAGAAGTTGAGATCAAAGAGCGTTCAAAGTCCCTTGGTCTTTTAGAATAACAGCTAGCTTAATACTTAACTTATACCTGAAATCCAATTTTGGACCCTTGGCTATGGTAGATATTCAATGGCTTGTTTTTATTTGATGCACTAGAAATAACTTAAATGAAAAAGTTAAAAGATGTGAACAGAGACTGACTTTTTAAAATTTAAGAACGAATTTCTTTTTTGACTTACCATCAGAGACTAAAAGTGGCATAAAAGAAATTGAAGTAGGAAACACCTACTTCAATTAAACAGTCATTAAAAATGACTGTTTCTTATGTTCTACAAATTTATAACAATTTGAATAAAAAGACCCACACTTTCCTGATTATGCTGGAAGGCTGCGCATTATTCACAGCCTTCCTCACTTTTTCTGGCTTTTTGTGCTGGCTTCAATCTTTTAGTTCATTTTAAATCTACTTCACATATGTGTAAAGGGAAATAGGATTATTGCCTTTAGAAATTTTCTTCTAGGGGCCAGCCTGGTGGAGAAGTGGTTAAGTTCCCATGTTCTACTTCAGTGGCCCAGGGTTCACTGGTTTGGATCCTGGGTGCGGGCATACGCACCACTCATTAACCCATGCTGTGGCAAGCGTCCCACACAAAAAGTAGAGGAATACGGGCATGGATGTTAGCTTAGGGCAAAACTTCCTCAGCAAAAAGAGGAGGATGGGTGGTAGATGTTAGCTCAGGGCTAATCCTCCTCAAAAAAAAAAAAAAAAGAAAGAAAGAAAAAAAAGAAATTTTCTTCTAAACAGTTTAATCTAAGTGTCAACAGCAAAGCTTAACTCACACCCTCACATTCTCTTATTTCTGTGTATTATACACAGAAATTACCCACATCTTTGTCTCCAGGATACACTTACAAGAGTCATGACATCAATAGAAAGTTCAAAGCAGTACCAAACATACATAATGAGTCCTGATCGCTCTCATCTGCTCCAAAGCTATATTTCAGGTTCCCATGGGAACGTCTACACTGTTCTAAGCCAGTTTAATTTTGATTAGAGAATATTTATTTTTGGTGACAAATGTTGAAAATATCAGAAACTAAGTTGAGCTTTAAAAATGCTGATATGGGAAATCAGTGGAAGTAAATCTGGAACATCATCATGACATTTTTAGCTTTCCATTGTGTGTGTAATAGTTTGGATACATTTGTGCACAGGCAGAAGCTTTTGGGCAAAAATGTGGATATAGATTTTCATGAAATCAAAGGCTTAACAATGAGAGGAAGGTTTATGAACCCCAGGAGAGGGTAAGATGGCTTCATTTCAGAAGACTGGTTGAAAAAACTAGACTGAGATCAGAGACAGCTATAATTTGTGTGCTTTCTTATAGCGCTCCATGGGTATGATAAATTACAGGGACTTCTCTGTATCTGTTGTGTGTGCATCTATTCCAACGCTTATCTCATTTTATTGCAATAATTGGACATTTATCTTTTTCACCCAATTAAGATAAAATTTTAGTGAAAACTAGGCAAGTCGTATTTCCCCACCTCCATTTTGAATATTCAACTTTTACAGAGGAAGGAAAGAATCAGTGTTTCTTTGCTTGAAACTCTTGTGTTCTTGGCATGACCAGGCTAACATGCATCTATTTATGCCTGGAGATTTTTAGTGCCCAGGCCTGAATCACTGGTGGAGATGTATGAGAGTCATGTCTTGAACAAATGGATTTTCCCCCTTGCTTTCCTATAGTCAAACAAGAGGCAAAGATGGGATTCCTTTTCTTAGAAGAGAATTCTTTAAATTTCTGGTTTCCTATTCAAACAATTTCTATTTCTTGCTAATTCCAATGTTAAATAGAGGAGAATTACTCTGAAAAAATTAAGCAGGGTAGAAGAAAAGTAGTGACAAAGTCAGCTTGGTTCCTTTATCTGCATCCTTGTATTTTACATACTAAAAAACAGACTCGGGACTAAACTTGAAATTATTCATATTAGATTATACATAAAAATTTGTTCCTTATTTGCTAGGCAAATTGGACAAGAGCAGGATAAGACATTTCTGACAGACTATAACTCATTAAAAAAATTGCTGTTTAAACAGCTGCTCATATTTTCTTTATGACAGGTAGATATTGCCAACGTTTTTGCTAATAGAGCATTTTATTTACCTCTTTTGCATCTGTGAATCCAAGGCACTGAGTAAGGATTACTGAACAGAATGCACAATGAGTTGCTACTCTGTGGAAGACTGTTTTTCTGCTTTGCATATTGAATGGGACTCTTTTCCTGTGAATTTTGGCAGTGAACTTTGAAAGATAAAGATAGTAGATGAAAATGCACACACAGACCCACACGTATATAGTGAATTGTCAATGTGCAGAGAATAGTAATAATGATGAAATCTGACCTTTAGGACAATGACGGCTGATATGCTCCTTTGGTTGCACCTCGTAAAGGTCATTTCAGGCAGGTAAAAATGACTGAGGTATATAATACATCTTGATAAATGAATGGGAAAAATCTCAAATATCTGTCAGCCAGCATCTCCCATATTCTTCCAAGAGTGTGAAGCCAGAGGAATAACGCGAGGTTTTGTAAGGGGAAAGTCTGACACAGCTGTCAGTTGCAGTAGCTCAGCCTCCCTTCCATAGGAAGCATGGTGATGTGTTGGTTCTGACTTCTCCACGCATTTATTGACTTTCTGTTTCCAGCCAGACAAGTGACCTTAACTTAGTAAGTGACCTTCAGCTGGGCAGGTAGAAGTGCAACTCTTAATGCCCAGGCACAAATACTATTGAACCATGTAGTGTCTAGAGATGCTCCTCGTTTCCATTGTGAGATGCTTAATCCCAAACCAAGAGCCACTGTCTAGGACCTCAGAAACTCCCAACATCTGGGCTCCTAAATGAGCCCAGCTTTAGATGCCTGTGGCTCCTAGGTGCAAGTTTCTAAGTGACACGAGTTGAAGTGTAATGAAAAACCAAAGTCATTTTCAAAAAGTACAACTGACAGCATGTTCTTTAATTGAATGAAGCTGACGAGGCATTTGGAAAGAATTGTTCATAAATATTTAAATGGACTCTTAGGGCAGTAATTAAGATTGAATTACATTAATGTGACTAATTTAGTTTATTTTCTTTTTCAATTACAGAAAAATCCATTTGCTGAACAAAATAGTTTTGCGTTTGCCAGCTTTATTTTTTGCAGCCTAATAGTTTTAATTTAGCATTTTGTGTCTACCCATGCATTTGTAGATGCTGGTAATTAATCAATAGTAGATGCATTCCATATACATACTAAATAAGTTAAAGTTGAAGCTGCTGATTGCAGACATCAAGTAACTTATTAGTAATTCTTTGTATCACTTTGTTTCCTAATGAATGTGTAAATTCATTCTTCATTACATTGATACATTGACAGTTAAGAAAGAAATTAAGGAGAAGTGAATAGTAGTTAAGCACACATACTGGAATTAGAAAAAATAACCATGCATGACTTCAGAGATCCTGAAGAAGATAGTCAGGTGACTGCCACATGGTTAAAACACAGATTTACATATCGTCTCATTGCAATCACAGGTGCACTGCTGTGCTGTCAGCCCACAGTTGCATTTAATTTTTCGTTGTCTTTGTTAACAAATTTTCTTCCGGTTTAAGAGAATGTATTTAATTATGGTGTCTGATTTCTCCTGCTTGAAATTCAGATGGAATATGAGTGAATCCTCAACTACCGAAAGTTCTTTGAGTCCTTGATAACTGGCTTACAGAAGTGGAAAACACTGAACAATAATCAAGAGCAACTTTGACAAGAGTGGTTTTGTCTTTGGGGAGGATGTGAAAGCCTGGTGTGTTGTTGTCACCTTTTTTTTTTTTTTTGGTGAGGAAGATGGTCTCTGAGCCAACATCTGTGCCAGTCTTCCTCTATTTTGTATGTGGGATGCTGCCACAGCATGGCTGATGAGCGGTGTGTAGGTCTTCACTTGGGATCTGAACCTGTAAACCTCAGGCCGCCAAAGCGGAGCATGTGAACTTAACCACTATGACACCAGGCTGGCCCCTCTTGGTGCCTTTTTTAAAATCACAGCTAAGCAAAGATGCATTAATAGGCAGCAATGATATTGTGTTTTTTTATTTACCAGTGAATCTGATGTACATTACCACACATTTTATTATATATCTGAGTTGTGTATATATGCATATATATACAAGTCATTTTAATTATTCTTTTTAAATAGACAGGATATTTTAGGTTGGAAATTAAGCTAATTTTTGGAAGTCAATTCTTTCAACTCTAATTGAATTTATACAAAACTTTTAGTGCTCTTTGGCAAATGTGTGAAAACAGTGTCTATCACTTCAATCAATAAAACTCAGTTATCCGAAAAATGTGCATGCCTTTCTTTCTTTTCTGTTTTTATTGAACAATAGGTTTTCTGATTGTATTCAGTATGATTTTAAAGTAATTCAGTGTATTAGCGATTATGTTTAGCCACCAAAAAAGAGACATGTAAAAAGAATTTAGCCTCACAAAGTAATTTCAAATACTACTTCCTTTTATTCACTAATCTTATCTTTCTTATTTGCCCATTAATTGCTGTTATAGTAATGATGATGGCATCTAATTAAACTTTTACCCTTGGTCAGTTGAAATACTTTGTCTTTGTTTGATATAAGCAGGTGAGGGAGGCACGATTTCCCACAGTTCACAGATAAAGACACTGAGGCTCAGAGTTCAGGCTCACAAGCGTAAGAGTAGGACATTCTTTCAAATCCCTGCTCTCCCATTTACTAACAGTGTCATCTTGCGCAAGCTATTAACACATTTAAAATTCAAGATTGTTGATTGTAAAATAGAATAATAATACATATGTCATATAATTTTTGAGATGTTGAAATGAGGTAACCTGTGACTAGTACAAAATGAGCATTTAGTAAAGGGTCTAACTGCACTGCTCATGATTTTGTGTCCACTTTCTCCCATCTTTTCCAGAACGTTCTCCATCATTTATGTCTCCTTTCATTTCTCTCATCAATTTCTTCATATCCCCTGGAATTTAACCTTCAGACTATAAATATGCCCTGATTTCATCCATATTAATGCAAGCAAACAAATACAAGCAAATAAAAAATCTGTGCATTGAAAATACACAATTAACAAAGCAAAATAACATTGCTACATAATGCAAGTTATTATGTACTTTCTTACCTGCTAGTTGTCAAGTTAATGTACAATAATAGAAATCTGAATAAAAATCACTTTCTCACTATCATTTTAAAAATAATTGCAATGTGGTTTTTATCAAAATAATATACGTTTTTAAATTAAATGATTAAATGTATTTAATAATCAAAACAAAAACGGAGAAGACAGAAGAGGAAAAGGAGAAGGAAGAGGAGGACAAGGATGACGATGAGTTGGAAGGGAGGAAGGAAAAAAGGAAAGAAGGAACGAAGGAAAGAAAGAAAGAAGGAAGGAAAGAAAAGAAAATAAGAGTAAACACTTTATCCTGTCCTCTACTGAGTTCTGAGTCCCAAAGGCAACCTCTTGCAAATTATCTCTTTGTTATGGTATGTACTTCTTTACTGCTAAATAATGTACTAATATCATTGCTTCTTAATTTTGCTTTTCAATTTTATAAACCACGTATTCATTTCACATTATGGGAGATGAAAATTAGCTTAATCTCTCCTAACCTCCACCCCTCATCCGTCAGCTTGGTTCCCTTTCCTTCATCCTAACAGTATGTCCAAAGGAACTCTGGAACTCCTCTCCCATAGGTAAGCACATCAAGACCTTTCTATTTCATTTCCTTCTCCTGACTTCACTTCCATCCGTCCTGTGTTGTCACAGTCCTAGGATGTTCTTTCACTATTATCCATCTTCTGTCCTGGACTCCTTTCTGTGCCTAACCCCAAATTCCTGGATCACGTATCTTCCTCTTTCTTGGCCAATTCTCTGTGACAGCTGCTCATCCCACAATAGTTTCCTGGGAAGGGATGCATGGGGAATTAGTTACACACTGACATGTCTGAAAATAACTTGCAATGTGGGTTGCAATTAATCCTAATTGATATTTGGGCATGGGGTTTGGGATTGTAAATCAGCTTGTCTCAACCTTCTGAAGGCATGTGCCACTGTATGTAGTCTCTCAGGATTACTACGGAATAGTCTGGTGACTTTTTAATTTATGTTGCATTGTGTATAACTGGTTTTATTTTTTCCCCTCAGGATTTTTTTTTATATATCCCTGTATTCCAAATGACTGGATGATCAGCCCTGGGAAGATCATTCTTCCAATTATGATGATGGACAATTACTGTGATCTTTTAAGATGGAATCAAATTAGCTTTATGTGATTCTTTTTGAATATCTATTTGATAATTTCCTTCCACTCTTTTGCTGGCTCAATCTTTCATCCCTATCAGTTGTATATTGGAAACTTTACATAATATTTTCTTCTTCTTCTATTTTCTGTCTTTGTCTTTTTGTTCTACTTTTAGGAGGTTTCTTTTTTGTTGTTGTTGTTGTTTTGTTTTGTTTTTTGCCTTCTTCCCCAAACGCCCCCCAGTACATAGTTGTATATTCTAGTTGCAGGTCCTGCTAGTTCTGCTTGAAGATTTATTGAACATTATTATATTATAAGATTTGATCAAATATTTATCGACCTTTGGCTGTTGAATGATAATTAAAATTGAAGTATTAAAAAGCTTACTGATGAAAATAAAAAGGACTCAAATATTGATACATGCTACAACATGGATGAACCTTGGCGACATATGCCAAGTGAAAGAAGTCAGTCAGAAAAGACCATATATTGTATGATTCAATATGAAATGTCAAGAATAGCCAAATCTAAAGACAGAAATTAGATTAGTGGCCGCCTATGCCTGGGGGTGTCAGAGAGAAATGGGTGTAACTGCTTATGCAAATAGGATTTCTTTTTAGAGTAATGAAATTGTCTAAGATTGATTGTGGTGATGGATGCAAAACTATGAACATACTAAAAAGCATTGAAATGAACACTTTAAGTGGGCGAATTGTATGATATGTGGATCATATCTCAATAAAGCTGTTGTGTGGTGTGTTTTTAAAAGCTTATTTGTGAATCTTGGAAACATTATCCTAAGTTAAAGAAGCTAGTCACAGAAGACCACATAATATACCATTCCCTTTATATGAAATGTCCAAAATAGGCAAATCGATAGAGACAGAATGTAAATTAACGGTTGCCTACGGCTGTGGGCTTGGGGGAAAGTGGGGAGTGAAGACTAATGGGGAGCGTTTCCTTCGGAGTAAAGAAAATATTCTAAATGCTGATTGGGGTGATCCACAACTCAGTGGATACACTAAAAATCATTGAATTGTACACTGTAAATGAATGAATTTCATGATATGTAAATTATATTTAAACAAGGCAGTTAAAACATTTAAATAGCCTATTGAAATTCTGTATGTGCTGGTGTGTGAAGGGAGCTTGTTGAATAACATCTTTACTCTATAGTCAAAGTTTATTTGGACATCAGACTGTCCATGATGTCTGTAGGTTTTGTTTTGTTCTGTCATTTCCCCTTCAGGCTGGTCAGTTTCTTCAGAGAAATATTTTCTAATCTCTTGCTTGGGGCTGTAATCTGAGTGCCCTCCCAATAGCAGCTGGTTAGAGAACCACGATGGGAGTCACAGGGTTAATTTTTAGAATTTCATTTAATTCCATTGTTGTCAGGGCAGTTCTTCACCCTCGTTCTTGGTATCCTTGGCATTCCCAAGTCTTGTTTTGCTCTCACTCAATTTTTCCAGAAGATAAATCATTAATCACTTGCTTAGTCATACATAGAGACATGTTCACTCGTCTGTCTGGGATGGGCTGAGGGCAAATCTGGGCATTTTAACTCCTCCTCAATGCAGACTGTTCAGTAGACCCAGCCCTTACCCTGCCCACAGTGCCTCCATTTCAGGAATGTTTCATGGATTCTTTCTGCAGCACGGATAGCTTGTTGCATCTTGCCATCCTCCTCCACAGGCATCTGGTTTGCAGCTTTCTCTGTGTTACAAGTCATTCACTGCTTCTCCATCTGCTGCTCCCATCTCAAAGATACGTTGACAACTCACCTGCCCCCTGTTGTCATCTCCTCTCTAATCTCTCTCTGTCTCTGTCTATAGACAGATAGATAGATAGATAGATAATAGACAGACAGGAAGTTGATAGGTAGACACACAGATAGGTAGACATTTTCAGGTTCTGGGAGGAGGGAGAGTAAAGCATATGTGTTCCGTTCTCCATTCTTCACCTTCTGCCTAGTGAAATCTCCCTTTCTCCTTCACTCTCCCGCACAGGGGTTATCAGTGGCCAAACCTAGTGATCAACCCTAATTTTTTCTCCTCGTTGATTGAATTCTACTTGCTTAATCTTCATTTCTTTACAGAGACATTTTTGAAAAACATTTTTGTCCATGAATTCTATAACCCTTCTAAGTTTTGCTCAAACTTCTGTTATCATTATTCTTTTTAGTCTCAATTCACTACTCCATTTTCTCTCTGACTACTTCTTAACTTTTTGCTGACAGAATAAGAATAAAGAGACTTGGGGCAAGCCCTGGTGTCCTAGGGGTTAGGTTCAGCGCACTTGACTTCACTGGTCCAGGTTCATTTCCCAGGTGCCACCTACACTGCTCTGTTGGCCGCCATGCTGTGCTGGAGGGCCACATACTAACACAAAAGAGGAATATTGGCACAGATGTTAGCTCAGGGCAAATCTTCCTCAGCAAAACAACAAAAGAATGAGGAGACTTGGGCATATTTTTTCACCTCACGTTTCTATAATATGTTTTATCTGTAAAACTCTGTGAGGATTTGGCATTTCTCCTCTTCCATAGAGCTTAGTGCTCTAAGGGAAGAGAGTTACCGCTCTGCAGGAATCATTGCCTAGGTTTGCCAGAGAGAGTATAAAGGGAAGCTGCATGATAATTGTTTCTGATTTTCTTGTTCTTTTGATTCCAAGAAACTCTGTCTTACATGTAGTGTTGTTGATATAGAGAAAATTGACTATTTCAGCAAGATCTAAACTTGGGAATAAAAAAAAGACAGAATGAGTGCCTTCTTATTTTATTTCAGGAGACAGTAATTGCAAAATCTTGAGCTAGCAAGGGGAAATTCAGGTTATTAAAATATCACAAGAATGGCAATATAACTGGAAATATCCTTTGGAGAATAAAGAATAATTTGGATTTCTAGTCAACTTTAAAATTCTCTAATGTGTCATAGAAAAACTTTTGAAGCTATTTGCTTTAAAATGTATTTTTGAGGGCTTTCATTTTCGGAAAATTGAGAGAATGAGTAGGAAAGGGACATTAAACAAACCTAAATTCAACTTACGTATCAAACATACCAAGCATTTGAATCAAGATTGCACTGCAATGTGACAATGATTTTTCTGGTTTGATAATTTTTGGTGCACAATTAAAATATCAAGTCTAAACTTGTTGGCTTACATTGTATGTTTACAATGTACAATTGTCTGATAGATAATAAATATAAAATACACTTAAATTTTTTACATTCCTGACCATAGATGTCAAATTTCTAAGTCATAACCAAACAATCAGTACCTACAAGAAAACAAATTATTTCACGGCAAATGAATAGCGCCTAAAAGCTCAAGAGACTCGCGATGGTGTTTGAACATTTTTACTTGTAGATTAACAATTTATATCATAGGTGGCAGTGTTGAAACATTATATTCTAGATGATGATTTCTGGCTTCTGCTCATTCTAAGATAATTTGGAGGGTAAGCACAGCTCCATAAAACCACCTATCCCAAATAACTCATCTATCCCCTTATGTGGAAATAAGAATTACAGAACAGACGTAAATTGTTACAGGAAATGTGCCAAGATAATGTCAAGCTGCTCCTTTTATGGAGAAATAGAGCATTTTTTGGCATAGCAGATTTCTTAAGCATCAAAGTAACAGTTCAAAAAGAAAGAACGGAGTATAAAATATATCCTTTTTCTTTTATAAATTTTAAGTTAAAGGGAAACTATGCCTAAGTTATGGTTATTTAAATAACAATATAATGCTTTTTAGTGTATGAACTATATCTTAAAATTCACAGTAAATAAAATAATTCATATTTTCTATGACAGTTACAGAAGTAAGCTAATTCATATGTAGCTATATTTCTGTATGAGGCAAACGTATATAAAATACAGAACTTGATATGAGCAGACTTTTCAGTTTAGTCTTTCTAAGTGGTGCAGTGGCTTCTACTGTGGTTGTAATGAGCATTTCCCCAATGGTTAATATTGTCGAAAATCTTCTTATGTGCACATTGGCCATTCATGTATTATATGCACGTTGTCTTTTATGAAGTTTCTGTTCAAATTATTTGACTACATTTTTTTATTGGATTATTTTTTCTTCTTATTATTGAGTTATAACATTTCCTATATCTTTCGAATGCAGATTTTTTGTCAGATAAAGTATTGTGATAAGTGTATCTGCTCTTAATCTGTGCCTGGTCTTTGGATATTTACTTTTTTATTTTTTATTTTATTATTTTTTTTTTTTTGAGGTAGATTAACCCTGAGCTAACATCCACTGCCAATCCCCCTTTTTTTGCTGAGGAAGACTGGCCCTGAGCTAACATCCATGCCCATATTCCTCTGCTTTGTATGTGGGATGACTGCCACAGCATGGTGTGCCAAGTGGTGCCATGTCCGCACCCAGGATCCGATCCGGCAAACCATGGGCCATGGAAGCAAAACTTGCAAACTTAATTGCTGTGGATATTTATTTTTATATATCATTTGTTTAATTATTGTTGATGGATCTTTTGAAGAGGAATTTTTTTTATTATACTTATTATGTAATTTGTTTTTCTGCTATGGTTTATTTTTGTGTCCAATCTATAAAATATTTCCATATATGAAGATTTTGCTCCTGTGATTTCTTTCAGAGATTTGATAGTTTGGCATTACTTTTGAAGCTGAGTCACAGAGCACTCTACCTTTTCACTTCGCTTTCAGCACTTTCAACATATCTTTTCATTGTTTTCTGGCTTTAATTGCTTATGTTGATAAATTATTTGTCAATTTTGTGGTTGTTCCTGTGAGTGTACTGTGCCTTTTTCTATGAGTTGCTTTAGGAATTTCTCCCATTATTTTGGTTCTGGCAGTTTTTCTATGATTTTGAAGTTGTTCTTCGTATTTCTATTCAAGATTTTATCTGGCTATTTTCTATTGACCAACCTTCTAATCCATTAATATTTTTTCTGTTAATCAGTTCTTACAATCATTCACTGAATTGTTAATTTTAGTTTAATTTAATTGTATCTCATTTCTAGAATTTCAATTTAATATTTTAAAATGTTTAGTTCGCTGCTTAAATTTTTTACAATTCTTGAGCCTATAAATTATAGTTATCATAAAGTCTATATTTAATAACTAATATGTGGCTCTTCAGAGTCTGTTTCTTCCTCTGTTGGACTCGCTTGCTCCCTTCTCCTGGGCTTCCACTTAATATTTCACTGCATTGTGGACATGGTTTGTGAGCAATGGCAGTGCCCTCTGGAGGCTCCTAGTGATCTTCCTCCAGAGAGAACTTAGTTTTGCCAATCTCAGTTTACAAAGTCGTGGGAGATCAACCTAATTCCTCTTTGGTTTGACTTATCAGAAGCTTCTCTCCCTCACCTTCCTCCTTGGGTGGAGCCCTTTGGGTGTCAAATCTACTATTTGGAATTTTCTTCTTGCCCAATAGGTAAATTTCTTTATCCTTCAAGTCTCAACTTTAATGCTATCATCAAAGTGAAGCTTTGTTCCTCTCCCTAAGATAGATTTAGGAGACTATTCATCATATTTTCTACCGAACTTACTACTTCCCTAGATTTCTGTGAGTATAATATGGTATTGTAATAGTTTATTTGCACATGTATCTTCCTCCCAGATTCCAAATTCTTTTTGGATAAAGGTTGTGTCTTTTCATTTTTATATCTGAAGCATTTAGCAAGTTTTGTGTAATAGTATATGTACTTTAAAATATTGTATAAATTTATAAATTTATTATTTATTTCAATAAATAGTTTTTGAGGAGTTATGTTATGCTATATACATACATGGATTCCTGGGGATGGATGAATAAGATTTGTTTTAAATCTTCTAATATTTCACATTATGCTATGCTTGTACAGTAATATATCTTAACTATACAACAGAGAATGTGTTGAATATTTGCATAAATTACTTTGGAACGAGACACTGGAAAATGATGAATTTCCTTGGGGGGAAGGAGGGAAACGGTATCAAGAATTATTTCCCAGAGGAGGGATTACTTGAACTAAATATGATAGTTATTTTTACATAATGGGGAAGAAATAACTAAGGAAGGGAACAGCTCATGCAAAAGTGTGGGAATATGAAAGAGCATTGGATAAACGACTTTATGGCCATGGAGAAGTTGAGAGCTAAGCAGGAGCCAGATCTCGGAAGCATTTAATCCTTTTGATAATGGGACTGTGTGGCAGGGGAAAAACATTATCGCATATGCATTCTTTAAATACAGTTTTAGTTGTAATATGGAGGATGAATTGTGGGGAATTGCAGCATCCTTGATAAAAAATAATGGAACCCTGACTAAGGCAGTGAAGATGGAGAAGAGAAGACAGGATTAAAATCTATTTATAATATTTTTTCATAAAGATTTTGTCTTTTGAATATTTTTGAATGTTTGAATAAAGATTAGTCTTTTGAATATTTCACTGTTGCTTAATTAAGGATATCTTCACAAGTGGCATTCTCACTGACAACATGTTTTTCATTCGTTCGTTCATTCATTCATTCAATTGATCATTATCTAACACCTACTACATATAGTTAGGCACTATTCTAGTTACTGAGGATTCAGAGGTGAAAAAAAAATCAACAAAATTTCCTGCGGTCATGGAGTTTATCTTTTGGTGGAGTGGGAGAAAGTGGCTTGTTAAAGATTTGTATCTTGAAGATGGAACATATTATGCCTGTATATGATAATATTAATTTGAATCATGTCCCATTTAGGTAAAATTGATAGGCATAATCATAAAGCAGCTTCTGCTGTAGTTTGAATTCCCTTATCTCTTAATTTCATGAATTCCAACAAATACTGTCTTCTTTACCTCAGGAAATTAATGGGTGGTTCTCATGACTAAATGGATGTGATTTATTTGTCTAATTAACTTTTGATCTCTTGACAGCAGAGAATAAGGTCTCCTGGTACTGACACGCTGCTGAGAGGCGGCAGGCCTTTTCTTCTTGTGGTAAAGCTCAGCAGGCCTTTCACCACACTCCGTGCCAAATACTGACAAGACAGTTTATGAGGAATAACATTAGACATTACTAAGGTATAAAAGACAATTAAATCTCACATTGAGAAAGGTGCTAATGTCATGTATGCCGACAGTCAGCTGTACCTGTACCAGCCATTAGGGGTAATTTTTGAACTTTTATATTTTACCGTATCTCTCTTAAATTTCTTCTGGTCCAACTGCAAAGTTTAGGTTTATGCATAGCAGATAGTAGCTGTCTCTTCTGATTGGCACAGTCTGCAAGTGGTAAGGGTGACAAAGCAAAACAAAACTCTAATAGTTAATAGACTCCATTGATTTAGGAAACTTAGAACTTCCAAGTGATATCATTTCCACTGGAAATGCAAATTTAATGGCAGAGAGCATGTGTGAACTTTTAGGTCTTCAGTAAAATAGTCATCTGACTAGAGGAAGCCAACCCAACTGAGCCTTTTCTTTTCCTCTCTCTTTGAATGAAATTTAAATCTCTCTCTCTCTCTCTTTTTATTTTTTTGCTGAGGAAGATTTTCCCCGAACTAACATCTGTGCCAGTCTTCCTCTATTTTATATGTGGGTCACTGCCACAGCATGGCCATTGACAAGTTGGGTAGGTCTGTGCCCGGGAACCAAACCCAGGCCACTAAAGTGGCATGTGCCTGCGTTAACCATCAGGCCACGGGGCTGTCCCCTGAATCTCATTTTTTACAGAATCTAACAGTTTGTTACATGATAATAAGATTTCATATTTAAATTTTGCAACTTCAAACAGATACCAAGAAGGCTTCTTGGAAATGACTCATTGTCTGAAGCTCATCAGTAACTGTACTATTGTGGGATGTTGAGTATTTCCTGCAAAAAATGGTTCACAATGAAAAGTCACTCCTATTATTGTCTGCTTAATTTAATCATATTATACTCAGTCTAAATATGTCTTCTTTTCTTCTGCAGAAGCACTAGTCTGTATAAAAAACAGATCCTTATAGTTAATTGTTCCTTGTACATTATCTTGTCAAATAACATTGATAAGTACTAAGAGAGGAATTTATCTAAGTTATAGCTTTGTTTCAATGAATAGTTTCTAGGTTGCTTAGCTTTGGAGCAGTAGCAAATCAGAGAAACAGTGCCGTCTTTTTATGATGTATTTTGCAGTCTTAAGAAATAACTTTTAGTTGTTCAAAAATAAAAACTAAACACAAATAACAGAACAATATTAACATCAGTAGGCAGGAAATGGACTATTTTTACATTTAAGTATAAGTAATAATATAATGATACTCTGCATTTCCATAACATTTAAGGGTTTCAAAACTCTTTCACATATGTAATTCACCATATTTTAGTCTTCAGAGTCATAAAAGATGAAAAACTTTATAATCCATTGATTGGTATGTGTAATACATCATGATTTAATGGAAAAAAGTGGGTTGAAATTTAGAAATCACTGAGTGATTAAATTCTCTTGGATGGGTTTTTCCATTTCAATACATTCTGGCCGATTTCTGTTAGAAATATGTCTGGTTTCTCTTCACATTATTTCACATGAACAATCTGAGTCATAATTAAAACCACATGTGAAGTGCTCACATTTCCTCATACAAAATCTAAAATGTAGGTATTTCTGCTATGACTCTGACCAACTACCTTGACTGGTAGGCCTCAGTTTTCATCTGCTGATCATAACAAGTATGTTCAGCTGACAATATGGTCTAAAATCACGTTAATCTGAGTCTGCTTCACCTGCTGTGTTAGCAGGATTTCTAGACTTTCCCCAGGATCTTCTCCTAAAATATTTTAAAGAAATCCCAGATATGCTTATATATAACACCACAAAGACCCTTACTCTCTAACAGCTTTTCGGTCCTAGGTAATTTGTTTTTTAAGAGACTATAATGGACAGGATTCTCTCGTATACAATTACTCTGACTGCCTGAATGATCCGAGCTCTTCACAACCGTGACAATCCTGTTGCCCACCGCTCTAGGAAGTCAAGTCTTCTCATATCTCTTGAGTTAATAGAAAAACACTTTGTTCTTATTATCAGATGATTTCTCACGGCTAAGCTATTGGCCAAGGAGTTGAGACCAGCCTCTTAGATTTGTGACATGTGTCTACAAATGGAGGATCACATACACACCCTTAAATAGTTTACAAATCAGCAAATGAACAACTTAAATAAAATGTGTTCTATCATACTAAATGGACAAATGTGTCTTCAGAGTGAATAAACAGCATGCAATATAAACAATGAACTTGGATCCTCAGTGGCTGTGTGTAGCTGTTGGAAATGTCCTGTTAACCTGTGAGTTTCACTGGAACCATGTATTGGAGCATAAAGGACTAGCAGAGGCCCTGACTACTCAGAAAGGATGCTTTAGCATGAAAGAATCTTCCATTTTAAGGTGACTTAGGAGGAAGATTTTGCCACGTTAATCATTTGCCACTTTTCTTTCTAAACACCTCCACTGCTCAAGTGCTCTCTGAACTACAATACAGGGCCTATTTGTGATGTTGACCCCATGGCACAAACCACAAAGCTCTCAAGATTTGACATAGTCACCTTTTGTTTTGATGTCAAAGTACAAGAGATGAGGAGAATCTATTTCCTCAGGTTGGAATGCAATAATTACTGAAGTAGGTAGGTATCGATAGCTACAGGTTTTGCTGTGCCAGCCTTGAGCACCAGATCCTGCGTTACAGAAAGACCTGAAAGTACTGGGTTAAACCTACTTGATATGTGTGCGTGTGTGTGTGCCTGTGTGAGTATGTGTGTGAAATGAAGAACTTCTGAGGCACAGGTCACACATTAGGGACTCCTGTTTCCGTTATAGCCTTCCTGATAGCCTTCTTTCCTTCAGAGGCAGCCCTCTGCTTCTCAGTATATCTCAGTCTTACATGGCTCATGGAAGCAATGCTCCTTGTTGCATTGTGGCTTCTTGCTTAGCTGGGTCTTTTCTGCTAAACTTCTTTCTCCACTCATGACGGTTTCCCCAGGGACTCACCATTCTTCCTTCCAATGTAGCCTTCTTTGGAGTCTTCTCTACCTCTCACCTTCCTAGCATTCAAACAAGTATGTGTTTGAACAGAATTGAGACTCAATTTAAATTCTGCCCTACAGAGTTTCTGGGTTCCATGCCTAGACTAACATTTTAATTGTTCCTGAGCAACTCGTGGTTTGTGAGAAGTTTCTCAAATTTCTACACCCCTAGTCCACTGGGAAGCACTCTAGTGAGACATATTGCCTAATTCTGTAAACTATTGAAAGGACCTTTGCTCTTGGCGCCTGAGGAAATGTTGCCACATATCATTTGAGCATTTTCGCTCAAGGGAAATGAGTAGTGTAATGCAAGAATCAATTGCGTATGGTGCTTAAATCCTTGCACCCAATGCCAATCATCTTATTTACCTAATCATTTCCACACAAGTAAATTTCAAAAGTATCATTTATTGAAAAACATATATTAATATGGAACCATCCGTGGGCGTTAAAATTTTGGGGTGGGCATAAATTTGTATACAAGTTAGGTAAGCCTTAAATTTAAGTGGGCTCACTTTCATCTCAAGCTCACTACAAAAGTCAACTCAATTGGTTATGTTTCTGGATGAAACTTGTCAAAATTTTGCATTTTTTTCCTCCACCATCTATAGAGAAATTCCCATCCAGAAAAAAAGAAAATGCAATTAACTGAGCTGAGCTATAACAGGGAAAGAAATGATATTAAGTGCTATTTTATTAAGAGACAGTTTCTAAGAGGGCTAAGAGGTAGCAAATATGTCTTGGTATTAAGAAAGCATTATGTAGTAATTAGCCCATAAAAAGTGATCATTATAAGTTTTAATTCTTATTTTCTATTTATAATGTCAAAATAATTTGCTGAGTCACGGAAATAATAAACACATTACCATCATTTGCAGTATATTTCAAGTCCTTGACATCTACTTGCTTTGTGGAAGATGCATGTACACTCCACAAGGAGAGAAGATTCAGAAGATAAAAATAAAGAATAATAAAATACTCATTTAAGGTTTGGGGGACATAGAATGGCCTTTCTCTGCTTCTACATTTTCTCTATATCAATTGGTGGATTCTTCCACTGACTGTCATCCCACTTTCACTCTGAGCAGTTAAAGAATACCTGAACCAGGCAGAACATATGGTGTCAAAAGCCAGAGTGTGCTTGATACAGCTACTGTGAGAAATGACAATAATCATCATTTTTTATTGATTGTTGAAGGAATATTTTCCCTGCTTCTCCCATCAGACACTTCTTCCAAGTGTAGCACAGATGATGGCTATGAATATTTTACATGCTATTTGAATCAGATCATCATCTCTTTCCTTGGTGTGTTCTGCATTTTGAATACTGAAATAATTTTAAATTTTTTTCAGTTAAAAATTTGTCAGTTTCTATGGATTTCACATTAGTCAAACTAACCATTATTAATACTGTATTTTGAAAACTTGCTGATATTTTATAAAAAAAGTTGTTTTAGGTTGAAACGTGCTTGGAAATTTTTACTTTAAAAATTAATTATTTATTCTTACCACAAAATACTTTAAGTAGTCAGGATTTGGAAGGTACATTTCAAATAAGAACTTGAACAATTTTGATTTCTAAAGTTTTTAGTTACTAAAATGCATGTCATTCGTCTCATTTATAGTACAAATCTGTAATGTAATTGTGATAATTCATCTTTTTTTTTTCAGGCAACGAAGATCAGTGTTTCATTCTAAACAGTTTATAATCTACTATTCTGAAGTGACTGCTCTGCTGTGCCATCCAGATCCCCCTATTTTGGGAGTAATACAAACTGATAGTACTCAGCTGTCAAACCGCATCTTGACTGTCCTTGGCCAAAGAGTCTATTTCGTTAAACACGCACCCCAGAAGCAGCCTGATTTCCATGACTGGTCAACTCATGAGTATCAAATCCTGGCCCCTTCCTCCAACAAGAGAGAAGTCTGTAGAGCCACCCCAGGTTTAGGGCTCTCTGTGAGGTTGCCTGGGATCTTTGTTGGGATTATACTGCAGCCCCAATTCTCCCTTTGTCCAATCCTGCCTCTTCCCTTCCTCACAAATGCTAATCACAACACACATCCATTACACTAACACAAGTGCTAATCATAACACACATCCATTACACTAACACAAGTGCTAATCACAACACACATCCATTACACTAACACAAGTGCTAATCACAACACACATCCATTACACTAACACAAGGGCTAATCATAACACACATCCACAGCCAGCCACGTTTACTTCATGGTGAGAAGAGATGATAGCTTTGTTTGAATAGTAACTCATTAAAAGGCAATGAAATGTCCAAGTTCAGACAAGATAGTATAACTAGGACAAAATTTACCCTGCCAGTAAAAAAATCACAGAAAATATATGAAACAGTTGCACTCCTGCCAGGGCCATAGGGGAGTCTTTATGGTGTTCTCACTGTGAGAACTTCGCAGGGTTCCTTGAGAGAAAGCCTAAGAAAACCTTGGGGCCTTACTAAGACTAGGGCTCCCTGGGAGTTTCTCCCTCTCAGGCTAGTCCACACAGAGCCTCCAGCGAGTCTTCAAAATTACCATTTGCTTTGACCTGTTTGTGGCTCCACTGGCTTCTCCTCCAGGTAAACAGATCTCAGTTGCTGTGCCTCTCTGCGTGTGTCCATCTCCCCAGACTTGGGAGTGATGATTTGCCCTTTGACCTCAGTTATCTGGTGGGCCCAAGAAAAGTCACTGATTTTTAGTTTGCCCAGCTTTTTCTTGTTGTAAGAACAGGAGTGATGACTTCCAAGCTTTTTATATGTTGGAACTGAAACAAGAATCATTGCTATAGTCTTTTTATTTTGGGGGAAGATTGGCCCTGAGCTGACATCTGTGCCCATCTTCCTCTATTTGGCTTGACAAGCAGTGTGTACGTCCGCCTCCAGGATCCAAACCAGCAAACCCCAGGACGCCGAAGTGGAGTGCACGATCTTAATTGCTATGCTATGCTACTTGGTCAGCCCCACCATAGTCTTTTTAATATTATTATTCTCTATTGAGAAAAATTTCAATTACTGACTATTTTCTTGTATTAAACTTTGATATTCCTTACAAAAGAAAAGATGTCTCTAAATTTATTACTTCTAAGTAAATTATATTTTACCTATGAAAAATGTCAATATTTAAAGCTTCAAAGTGTCACATTTAACACAGTCTTTGTCAGTAAACCCCAAATATTTTTGCTCTGTCTATTGGGTTAAAAAAAAAAAGATTAAGAGGAAAGAGAATGCAGAATGTGCTTTTTTTTCTCTCTTCGGCTCATAAGGGGGAAAATGAGGCAGCATATCCTGGATGAATGTGATTAAAAATGTGCAATATGGGCTGGCTGCTGAGAGTATGAGGTCTGGAGTCAGAGTATCTATTTGATTACATTCCAGCTTCAGGTCACTCACTAGCTGTGTGACCTTGGACACATTATTAAATTATCTGTTCCCCAGGTTTATTGGGATGATTATGATCATCATAATATCTGTATCACTGGGAGGACCATCTGCTTGCCCTTATATCTGCGCTAGTTTCTCACTGAGCTGGCTAACAGCCTTTCTTCTTGACCTCATCTCCCACGTCTGCCGTATTCCCCCTTCCATGGGAGCCACTTGCCCAGTTCAGTCATATATACATACATATTTCCTGGGACATAGCTTGCTTTAATTTGGGAGCTGATGGAACTTTGCAATCTTAAATTGTTGTCAATATATTTTGTGGATTTATTATATTTGCTTGACTATATTACACATTTTACTTAATTTAAAGCATGTTCTCAATTTTACCAGAATTAATATGTTGTAGTTTAGACACATTCAGACCAAGCAGAAAGGATGAAGTCAAAGAAATAGAACAATGCCTCTGGTCTCCATGGAAGCTCCCATTTTCTAGGGCACTAATGGAACTGCTGAGATGTGGACCAGGAAGGCCATGTCTAGGCCTACTCTCTGGGTGCTACAATATTTTCTTTCTTGAGTTTCGGAACTACTTCCTTTGGATGTGTTTTGAAAATCTCCAGTGCATTTAAAGTCCTGCCTCAAATTTATTTCTTGTTAAAATCAATCATTTTAGTTCTAGAGTCTAGAACATAACTTAAAATATTTGAAACATTAGTAAATATTTTCAGAATTGTTTTATGTTTCTCTGCCTGGGTGACAAGGGTAAGTGAAATGCAAAGGTAATTATATAATTGGAAAATCCTGAATTCCAAAAATAAGTATCTGTGCTTTCCTCCAAATTTAAGTATGTTTTTGTCTAAAAAAATCAAAGCAGCTAAAACAGAATGATTTTTTTTGGAATTTGGAATAAATTATTTTTGGTTCCACATTTATCTTTTGGTTATGCGTAAGATGGATATTTGATAGAAACTGGAAAAATAAGCCAACATCTTCTTATTTTGCAGGTGTTTTGGCTACTGATATATTGTGGGCCCAGCAGGTGTGAAAACGAGTGGAGGTGAACAGAACGCATATGTTTTGTTTACATTCAGAGTGCTGCACAACTGGAGAGTTGCCTCTAAGAGTGCCACCTGAGATCCTAGTGGAATACATCGATAGCACTGGTGGCCTGTAATCCTTACCTAATTATTGAAGTTTGCCAACCTATATTTTAAAAGGTCAACTTTGTCACTAGTTTGTGCAAAGAAGATTCAAACATATTATGACATGAATAGAATAAGCAAGAGGAGAGATTATTATTCTTGGCTGCCATTTTGGTTGAGTATGTTTTATATGCTTGTATCTACAATTTAAGCTTAGTCATGGCTACTAAAATGTTCTAAATTTGGTGACAGAAGTAGGACCAAAACTTTAAAAAATAAAGTCTTTTATGTAATGGTTTCTGCTTGTTGTCATTCTCATGGCCTTTCGATATAATGTCCTTGAGGATAGGGAAACAAAACAAAATTATGTATCTATATCTGAAATAATTTTTAAAAAGGATTGATAATCAATACATTGTCACAATCTTCTTTTCCTTAATGAGAGTAATAATTTTTTTTACTCTGAGTCTGAATTTTCGTTGAGCACCTGCTAAAGATCTGTTGAGAACCACCATTATTCTTGCTCTCATATATGCACAAAGAACCCTTATAAAAGATCTCTTAGAAAAGAAGACTATAGAAATATAAAACATGATACGCATTTATGTTGAGGAGTGGGAAAAGGACAGATATGGAGGACATTTTTGAGGATTCCACAGCCCTGTCTAATCAGGTTGACAGCTCTGACCGTCTGTTTATATGAGTAAGAAGGTCTCTAATTGTTTGCTGATTGCTTAACAATTACTTGGGTGGCCCATTTGCAGATCGATATTTGCTGGCAGGGTCAAAGCTTGGGAAGACATAATGAGAGCACTGAAGTGACTCTGCCAATAGATAAAGCCCCCAAGCAATGACTGTGAGCCCAGGAAGTCAGGAGATTGTGATTTTCCTGTAAATAAGCACCAAGTGTATTTTCTACAAAACTGTCAAGGATACATATTAATTTAGCTCTTAAGAAAGGGATTTCTCTTCAATTATTACTATTAAATATATTTATTCGCTGCCCTGCTTTTTATGTTGGGATAACTATTAAAAGTAATAGATTTTGAGTAAATTATGAATCAATAACTCTTTTAGAACAATCTGATAAATAAATTATATAAACTTCCAAATCATAATAAACAGTTAAATGTTATGAAAGACATGTTTTAGAAAGATAGATTCATAGGTTTTAAAAAGTTAAAAATATTCTTACATTTCAGTTCTTACCTGTCATTATACTTACTGATTTTATCCTCTCTTTTCTACTAATGCATGAAAATTCAAGTAGGTGGTATAAAAGGATGATGAAAAGTTTTCATCCATAACACTTTTCTACTGCATTGTTTTTTCATCGATAATGCAACCCTTTATGGGTCTCTGATCTATCCCAAAGGCTGTCAAAATGATTGATGAAGCTATTGCTTGAAAAATATTTAGGAGCTTGGGTCTGTCGGTTTGTAGACAAGAGAGCAAGGAAAGTCTCATGAACATGATTACACTATACTCCTGGTGAGTCAAAAAGGCTAGAAGTGGTATAAAGTATTTATTAAATAATTAGTCTAAAGCAATTTTTAGCAGAAAATGTTGTTTTGAATTGGTGCCGGCTTGACTGTTTTATGGTGGGTCATGACTGAATTTCTTTCACTTGCTCAGTTCAGAGACACTTAAAGATCACACAAACGAAGGTCTCATCAAGGACCAATGTTAGTGATATAACCTCGGTGTTCCACATTTGCTACATTTAAATTTAGTTAGATTTAAATGTGTATAAACCTTAGTTACTAGTATTATCATGTCAGTTATCTTTCTGCTTTGTCTCTCTTCTCTTTTCTGTAGCTTATGCATCCAGGTGAGATATTGATTTTTCTCAAACTAACCTAACCATTGTCAGCTTAGAGGAAGAAAATTAATGGGCTATGGAGCCAGCTAAACCAAGATTCAAATCTTAATTCCACCATACACCTGATGTGTCTTCACGTTATTATCTTTAAAGGGGGCTAACAATATTTATGTCCCATGAATACCAAGAGCATTTCCATGCAATAATTCATCAAGCAGATCAAGACTTGACACATGTTACTTTATTTTCCTTTCACTTTCATTTTAGCCCAAGATGTAATAAATGTGAGGAAAAAACAAATGATACTTTGGTTGTCCAATCTGTTAGAAGAAACAAATTTCCAGCCAATGTAGCTTGTCAAAACAATCTTTGAAGCAATAATCATTCTACAAAATGACATTAACCATGGCCAATTGTCCAGAACAGATAAGAATAGGGAAGATGGTAATCTAATCAAAGAAAGAAGACAAAACAAGTTCTAACAGAATAAGAAGTTATAAAATAGATTCTGAATATTGAAAAACGAACACAGAAAAATTAAAAACCAGTAAATCAAAGATCATCCACTCAACCTTTATGTCAATTGCAATGAGTTACTGATTTAGAAATCTAAAAAATTGTCATGTATTGCACAATACAACAGCACCCTTTAAACCTATAAACTTTTGCTCTTTTTTCTTGTAGTTCACTTAGAATATTCACCTACAGTGTCGTCATAATCACGTAAAAACACCAGAACATAAGCTGTAGGTGTCTCTTTGTTCACTGCTGTATCCCCGAGTGCTTGGATCAATGCCTGATCAATAGGAGAGTCTCAGAAAATATTTCTTAAATGAATAACTGAAGAATAAATAAGCAAATAAATCAACAAACAAATCAGAGACTGTCTAACAATAAACATGTACTTTTCAGTTTGTTAAAACCCAATAGCTGTCAACTGTAAAGATGCATATATCGTTATTAACGTTTCACAGATGAGGAAGCCAAATCACAAAAGTTTAAACCTTCACAAATATCACCTCTGCTAAGTAACACAGAAAAAATAGAAACTCAGCCACTCTTGCTTTCTTCCATTGTTTCCCACCCACTGAGTCTGCTCCATTTGTCAAATATACTGTATTGTTGCTTCATTTTTTATTAATTTCAGCTTTATGACCTAATATTTTTCCCTTTTCCTTCCTTTGGTTATTTTTAACATTTTCTTTATAACTCTTTAATTTGAATAATAAGTTCATTTATGTTTATTCTCTTGTGATTAATATTGAAAACTAGAAACTCATGAACATAACTTTGTTGAAACTCATTTGGATATGATATATTCTAACTGTCATTGTTATTATCTTAGTAAGAGAGAATTTTAATTCTTCTCTGTTATGACTGATTTTTGAGACCTATGTTTAATTTTTAAGGAGGCTAGTCATTTTTAAAAGTTTAGCTATTGATTTCTTAATTATATTTCTCAGTGGACACATTTTAGATATTTTTGATTTTAACTTTCTGGGCTTATGAAATGTTTCGAGGATATTTAAAACAAACACATATTCTCTTTTCTTTCACAGGATATGAATTTCTAAGCCTCCATATAATGACAAAGACATCAAGCAAGAATGCTCTACTCAGCAAAGTTGCCCTTCAGAATTGAAGGAGACATGAAAAGTTTTCCAGACAAACAAAAGCTGAACCACAAAACACCCCAAACAGCCAAAGCATTCTTGAAAAAGAACAGAGCTGGAGGCATCATACTTCCTGATTTCAAACTATATTATAAAGCTATAATAATCAAAACGGTATGATATTGGCATAAAAAGAGAAACACAGATTAATAGAAAAGAATGGAGACCCTAGATATAAACCCATGCATATATACTCAATTAATTTATAACAGAGGAGCTAAGAATATACAATGGGGAAAGGATAGTCTCTTTAATAAATAGTGTTTGAAAGATGGCCATATACAAAAGAATGAAACCAGATGCCTATCTGACACCACACACAAAAATCAAGCCTAAATGAATTAAAGACGTGAATGTAAGTCCTGAAACCATAAAATTCCAGAAGAAAATATAAGCAGTAACATTAGCAACATCTCTGACATTGGTCTTGGTGATGATTTTTTTTTCATTTAACACCAAAAACAAAGGCAACAAAAACAAAATAAACAAGTGGGACTACATCAAACTAAAACACCTCTGTACGTCAAAAGAAACCATCAACAAAATGAAAAGACAACCTATGGAATGGCGAAAATATTTGCAAACTACGTATCTGATAAAAGGTTAATATCCAACATATACACAAAACTCATACGACTCAACTGCAAAAAAAAACCAATTAAAAAAATAGGCAAAGGACCAGAATAACCATTTTTTCAAAGATGTACAAATGGTCTTCAGGTACGTGGAAAGGTGCTCAATATCACTACTCATCAGGGAAATGCAAATCAAAAACACAATGCAATATCATTTCACACCTGTTAGAATGGCTATTCTCAAAAAGACAAGAGATAACAAATGTGGTGAGTATGTGGGGAAAAGGGAATCCTTATACACTGTTGGTGGGAATGTGAACTGGTACAGTCATTATGGAAAATAGCATGGAGTTTCCTCATGAAATTAAAAATAGAACTACTATGTAACCCAGCAGTCCCACTTTGGGGTATACATACAAAAGAAATGAGATCACTGTCTCAAAGAGACAGCTGTACTCCCAGGTGCATTGCAGCATTATATGCTATAATTGCCAAGACATGGAAACAACCCATGCGTCCATTGACAAATGAATAGATAAAGAAAATGTGGCATACAGATGGTCCCTGACTAACAATGATTCCACATACGAGTTTTCGACTTGACAATGGTGCAAAAGTGATATGCATTCGGTAGAAACCATACTTCAAATTTTGAATTTTGATGTTTTCACCAGGCTAGTGATATGTGGTACGATCCTCTCTTGTGATGCTGGGCAGTGACAGCGAGCCACAGCTCCAAGTCAGCCACACGATCACGAGGGTAAACAATCAACACACCTATAATCTCTCTGTACCCAGACGACCATTCTGTTTTTCACTTTCAGTACAGTATTCAATAAATTACATGAGATATTTGAAGCTTTATTATATAATTGGCTTTGTGTTAGATTATTTTGTCCAGTTGCAGGCTAATATAAGTGTTCTGAGCATGTTTAAGCTTGGCTAGGTTAAACTATTGTGTTTGGTATGTTAGGTTGTATTAAATGCATTTTTGACAATAACGTTTTCAACTTATGATGGGTTTATCTGGACATAATTCCACAGTAAGTCAAAGAAGATCTGTGTCTAAACAATGGAACATTATATGAGAAAGAAGGAAATCCTGCCGTTCGTGATAACACAATGAACCTGGAGGGCATTATGCTAAGAAAAATAAGCCAGACAGAGAAAGACAAATACTGCCTATTATCGCTCATATGTGGAATCTAAAAAAAAGAAAAAGAAAAGATGAACTCAGAAAACAAAGTAGGAAAGTGGTTGCCAGTATCTGGTCCGTGGGCAAAATAGGGAGAAGTTGGTAAATAGGTACCAACTTTCGGTTATAAGATGAATAAGATCTCATGATCTTATTTATAATATGTCGACCATAGTTCATAACACCGCATTGTATAATTGAAATTTGCCAAGAGAGTAGAACATAAATGTTCTCACACACAAAAAAAGCTGAATTTTTGAGCAAAATGTAACGCGTAATACATTGAACTGTTACATTATTGTTGCATTACTCTATTTAAAGGGATATGGGTGAGTTACTAATAGGAAGTTATACAACTATGACAAGTTGCATTAACTTTCCACTTGGTTGATGCCTCTTACAAATTTCAAGCACTGTATTATATAGACGTACAGCTCCTCCGAAGTTATTTTTAATTTCTTGACAAAAAAATCCCAATGATATAAAGAATTATTGAATAAAAACTTGCACTTGTTAAAAAAATTTACCATGATTAGTCAATTATGTGTCACTTTCAGTTATTAACTTGCTGTACTTTTAGATTCTTTGTCAACTAACATTTCCACTCTGTTAATGCCAATGGAAACATGAGGGTCCAACTCACTAGAACTCTAATTACCTCCTGCCTCCACACATCGTAAGACAAGAGGGATGCACGTGGCATGCAGTGAAGTGAATGATAATTGAAGTACATCTGGCATTAATTTCTCACAAGTCTGTGAGTTGTGTGGTTTTCTTTTATTACTGTAAATGAATGTAACTGTTTGGAAATCAATAGAAATTACATATTTTTAAACATGCCTCAAGGATAACACAGAAACTTTCTAAAGACAAATCAAAGCTTGTGACAAGGTATGAAGATACTTTATAATAGTTTTTGCATTTTGCTGTTATTTACTTGAAGTATTCGACATCACATCTAAATATATCATTTTATTAGAACATTAAATTCATAGAAACTTAGAAAAAGATTTGTTATTTTGTCATTCCACCTTTTATCAATGATTCAAGCCTAAGGTAGCATTTGATTTAAAGTTTAAATTTTGTTGGTTGTGTTATTTAGATCAGCTGCAAACTACTAGTTAAAAAAGACATGCAAAAATTAAGTATATTAACATTTGATGACTGTTTTCAATCTTTTTTTATCTTTAAATTTAAAAATCCTAAAAAAAATAATCAACAGAGATTTTATAATTATTTAATATTTATTTTGCATCTAAAAATTAGTCACTAGTGAGTAGAAAACCAGTATTTCCAGCTAACATTGAGAATATATCCAACAATGAAATTAAGGTTTAAGCAGACCCAGATTATTTATCATTGTTTTCAACATCTCTAAGATTTAAATACATATGTGTCTGTGGCTCTATTTTAGACATTTTTTAACGTTAGTTAGCCAATAGTTGGAGAATAATAGATATAAAGATGTAGAGCTAATTGCAAAAATTCCACATAGTGATCAAGAATGTATTAATCATATCCTGGGTGCCAAGGAAGTTACAAAGACCTATAAGGCCATGACTATATAATACATTTTAGTTGAGTGACAAAACAAAAATATTTAAGAAAAGTTTGCTATCAATGCCATTTATTTTAAGTATGGTAGCAGTTAAGACAAACTGTTCTTTTACAAAAAAACATTTTATGTGCTCTTTTTATTTAATTTATGTCTGTCAATAGTCCTACAGGAATATTAAGTAATTTACCTAGAGCCACCTGCGTGAGTGCTTAGCAATCAGCAGAGCTCAATTTGAACCAGGTATGCTTGCATCCCAAGTTAATGGTCTTTCCACTGCACAAGTTTGATCTTTTTCGGTATCTAGAAAGGGGAACAAGTAATGTACACTGTAATATTCAGAGAAAACTTTAATGAATAGGCGGCTTTAATCCTGTCTTTTATAGGATAGGGATTATCCTAGCTCAGGGAGAGAATTCGATTGCTAGATTTGTCTAAGCAAAAGCCCAAAGATGAACACGAGAGTCTCTGTTTGTCTCAGTCTGTCGCTCTTGCCTGTCCTTCAGCCTAGTGCGACTTCCATTCCCCTCAGTGCTGGCCCTCTTTGTTACATATATGGACATTTGCCTCAGTCTCTTATGTCAAAGTCTAAGCAATAGTCTTCTCCCCTTTTAATTTATTCCACACATCAGATTCATTTTTCCAAAGTCTGCATGGTATTCATTCAGTTCATGTATGTAATGCTTACTATTTTCCAAGAACTCTGCTGAGTGCTGGAGATACCAAGTAAGAAACAAAGTACTTCCTGCCTAGAAGGTCAACGTTTCAAGCAAGAGTTGTGGAAATAAATGAAGAATCTGAATACAGATACTGTTAGAGATAGGTATACGGAATAATGACATTATAACTCTTTATTCACATTGCTATTCCTCATTTGAAAATCCCATTATTTTCCATGTTCTAGAAAAAAGAGATAATCCTTTTTCTCTACAAGATGGGTTTCCTAAAACTTTGTCATAAATCAAATCATAATAAAGCATACTTATTTTTCCTTTGGAATAATACCATAATTAGGTATTTATTACAGAAAAGGGGCTCAACAGGATGACAGATACGGTTAGCAGAAGGTCATTAAAGCTAATTAGAATGGCTAAACCCCCTAAAATAATTTGAAATTAGAAAATATGACCCCACTCATAGAACAGTATGTCCAAAATGGCCCTTACAGATTATACTTTTCAATACTCTCTTTTAATGATTATTTTAATATGTCAAGTTAACAAATAAGAAAATCTCTCTTTTAGTTGGGAAAGAAGTTCTCCAGATGTTAACTTTATTTCCTTCTCTAATGATTCTGCCGGTGGGCACAGTGGATATTATAACTGTTTCAAGTGACTTTTGGGAAGATTAAATTGGCAGAACAAAACAGTTTTCTTAACCCTTGTCCAATGTTTTTTTAAATTTATACCACATTTGAAACTAAGGCCCAGAAAGATTAAATTATTTCCTAAAGAAATGAAATTACTTGCTTTTTTAATAGAAAAAATTAAATTGGGATAAACATACTCTAGCTAGTCTGTAAGTGTGCCACATTGTACCCCAAAAATGAAATGTAAATGTGTTTTTTAATAAAATTGATTCATTTAAAATCAATATGGAAATTATGAAAAAGCCCCTTGGAACAGTACCGATCACTTAGTAGAAAATCAGTGAATATGTTTTGAATAAATGCATGGGTTATGTGAACGAAACTAGGACCCGTCTCCCTGGTCCAACAGGCAAATCTAGCAAGCACGCCGCATAGGCTTAAAGTCAGTAGAGAAGCCCACACTGTGCTGTGAAGCTGCACGCAGGCCCTCCTAAGCCTGGGTCTAAATGACCTTGCAACCCCACGCTCCATGACTGAAGACACGGCTGGACAGATCCACAACAGAAAAAGATAGTGGGTACCTCACTCCCACATTTCCCAGCCACATTTCTTAGAGATTGAGGGGAAGAGTAAGGACCCTCGTGTTTGCCTCCCCCACACATAGACAATGCCAATGTTCCAATCCTTGTTTTTGATGAATAACCAAAAAGTTCTTGCTCATGTTCCCTTTGAAGTGCATGACTATTAGCTATATAAGCCCTGCCCTGTATGTACTCTGCTTTGTTTAAAAGTATGTGAACTACAGTCAGATCTGTAGACCTCGGAGCAGCTCCTCAGAATACTCTGTCAGACTGTTTCCTGGGACTTGAGTTTCTCACCTTGATTATCAAATAAAGTCCTTTAACTCAACTTTACCTGGACTCTATTTCGGTCAACAAGTACATGGCTTCAACTTTATCCCAGAGAAAGACAACAGCATCCAGGAACCGGTCTGGTACAATCAGGTTGGCCTTGGTGTTCACAGGAGCTGGTCTGGCACCCTTATGGTGTTCTCCTGGTGAACACAAACAATTTCACAAAACACACCAACATCGGACAAGGCCATTTCATGATCATGATGGATCGAAAAAAAGACCACTCTCTAATCACTTCTGAACAGATAGAAAATCAAGAACATTGTCTTCAATATAAAAATAATTAAATATCATCCTTTGCTGGCAAATATGAGTGACCATTGCTTCTTCATGAATTGAATTTTAACTTTGGCCTCGTCTGTTTTTTTTTCCTTCTAGATAAGAATTGTAAAGATTTCCAGCCATAAAATAATTCCTACTTTCTAACAACATACAAACCAGAGCAAAGTCTCTTGATGTTCCCCCCACGACTACCTAGCACAAGAACAAATTCTTTTTTAAGTTCTTTTTAAAACTATCTTAATGTGATGCCGCAGGTCTTCCCCCGGTGTGCACCTTCCCTCCAATCACCTACTCAACAGGAGGTGTGTTCCCGGTGGTCAGGGGCTGAAAGTCATTGACTTTTCCTACCACCCTCTCCTTACTCAATGCATCAATCTGTAGCCTGGTGTGATGGTTAACTTTATGGGTCAACTTGACTGGGTCATGGGGGGCCCAGATATTTGGTTAAACATTATTTCTGGGTGTGTCTGTGAGGGTGTTTCTAGACATGTTTAGCATTTGAATTAAGTAGACTGAGTAAAGCAGATTACCCTCCCCAGTGTGGGTGGGCCTCATCCAATCCATTGAGAACCTGAAAAGAGCAAAAAAGGCAGAGGAAGAAAGAATTGACTCTTCCTGCCCGGTGCCTTGAGCTGGAATGTCAATATCTTCCTGCCCTTGGACTGGAACTCACACCATTGGTTCTCCTGGTTCTCAGGCCTTTGGACTCAGACTGCAGTACGTCACAGACATTTCTGGGCCTACAACATGTAAATGGCAGATCATGGGACTTCCTAGCCTCCATAATCTTGAGAGTCAATTCCTTATAATAAGTGTCTCTCTCTTTCTCTCTGTACATCTATATCTATATATGTGTATAGGTAGGTAGATAGACAGACAGATAGATAGGTGGATAGATAGATATACATACCTCTTTTTGGTTGTTTCTTTGGAGAGTCCTGACAAATACATCTACCACCCAATGAATATGAACTTTTTCATGGTTACTAATAATCTCTAATTATGTAATGGATGACATCTTCTCTATCCCCAACTCATTTATCATTTGGAATTCCACTCTACTGCCCTCCAACTTCAGGGATTCTGTTTTATGTTTGTTTTGCTTTGTTTTATTTTCCTTGGCTTATGTTCTCTTTGTTCTGATTGTTGTATTCTGGTCATTCTTGTGCAATTTCTTTCACAGGTTTTTATTATTTTTTCTGTCATTTTTAATATTTATATCCCCAAATGTTCCATTTGATTGCCTTCCTATATTCATAATATTCTCACATACTGTCAACTTTTAACCAAATGTGGATCATTGTTGGAAAAGTGGCACTCATTATTTCTTAATGCCTGTCAACAGGATTTCAACAGTCTTCTCAATTCTACCTATTCAAAATAAAATTCATTATCTCTCACACAAAACCTCTATTTATATCTGTGTTCTTTGTCAGTGGTATTGTCAGGTACCCAATTTCCAAGCTAGAAACCCTAAAGTCATCATTAACATCCTCTTCTTTAACGTTAACACCAAAGTAGTGCTGTTCACCACTTTACATTCTTTACAACTACTTCCATTGTTCAGGCTCTCATTTCCTCTGTAATTATTGATATACACCCTTAAGTAGTTTCCTTGTCCACATGCTACCAGCGTATTAGTGTAAACTATGCAATGCTTCCTGAATTGTCATTATAAAATAAAAAATTGATTGTGAGATTTATCTGTTAAAGTAAAAATAATGTGTTGCCGTTGCCAAAAAGTATTTAAAATTTTTTTAGCATGTCATTCAAGGTATTTGATAGTTTGACTCCAATTTTTATTTCTAATTTTGTGTCTAGGCCTTCTATACTGAGCTCTGAAACATGAGGCAAATCTCTGTTCTCTAAAAATACTCATCATTATCTAAACATTCCATGGCAATTCCATACTTTTTCTATTGCTTTCCTTGAAATCCATTCCTCTCTTTACTTTTGGATTACAAAAATAAAAAAAATCAAATACAGAAAAGTACAGACAATGCAACACACAAAGATGCACACACCAGCCAAAAATACGAAATGTAAACCCTATCATTGTTATAGCATATCATGAATTTGATATATATCCTACCTATATATTTTTATACTTTATTTTAGATTTCCATTATAAACTTTATGCTGAATATATACAATATACACAATTATAACGTGTTTGAATGCTTGCATCAGTTGTACTTTATAGAGTATGCTATTCTGAAATGTGTTTAACTATGACAACTTTTTCGTAAGTTTTGGTATAATGTAGGGCTCAAAAGTCCCCAACCACCACCCATAGTGTCTCTGAGGGAGCACTGTGGCTGCTCACGGCCCTTTACTCCTCTGTTCAGAGATTTAAATCGACCAGTTTCACCCCATTATGAAATCTGTTGGGATTTTGATAGAATTGTATTGACTTAATAGATTAATTAGAGGGAAAAATAGGCAGTTTTATAGTCATAAGTTTAGATTCATGCACATATTTCCTTTTCTTTTTCTTTTTCCTAGCAGACCATTCACTTTTGCATTTCAATTTTTCCGTTTAGGTTCAATGTCCTTCTTGACTTAAATCAGATAAAACTACATTATTGGAAAATTTTATGGGAGATACAGGTTTCAGGAATGTTGGATTCAGCAGCTCAGACAAGCCCCAGAGTCCGTTCTGCTCCATCCTTGCTGCTCACCGCGGGCTTTCATTTTGTCGTCCGGTCCTCCATTTGTGCCACAGAGATGGATTTCAGCAGCACCAGGGGCATTTCTGCCCTAGAAGCCCTGGCAGAAAAGAATCTTACAAATGTCCTAGGCCACACTCTCATCGCACCGGTTTGTCCGTGTGCTTATTTCTGATCCAATCACTGTGGTAAAGAAAATAAGATATCAAAGTGAAATCAACAGCATTAAAACCATATTTCTTGAGAATGGCTTAGACATGGTGCCTTTTTTCTTTCAGGAGAAGCCATAGATGCAGGCTGAGAGGGCAAAGCCAGCCACCAACTACATTTAGTCAAATAATTCAAATCTACGAATAGCTTGAAAGTAATTTCTAGCCAAATTAAAAAATATATTTATGCATATATTCGGAGAATCCGCAATTTATATACACACATGTCTAATAACAGCCAATGTTTACAGTACACTGTCAAGTATATTGTCATATCGGGACTGAAAGTTTCTATAAGACAGCTAGTAGTTATATTCGTTTCTTTTTTGGGAGGTGTAGAAACTGAGGGGCCTGGAGAAGTTAAGAAACTAAGAGATGTAACTAGTTAGTGGGAAATCATGGTTTTGCATCCAAATCTTCTCACTCCAAAATCATGCTGTTCACAGATTAGTGTTTTATTCATGCTCACTTGCTCTCTCCCTCTCTTTCTCTCTCATAGATGGTTTCCTGACATAAAATAAGGGAATAGATTCAGAATCTTTCAAATTATAAGAAAGCCAAATATGTACAACATATTTTTATTTATTTATACAATACTTCAAATATTAAACTGTGCTTTTAAATGTATATTTCACTAAAACACACTAAATACAATTTTTCTTATGTGTAAATTCACATTCTTCTGTGTACATTCAATCAAGATTCTGCAAAGATGTTTCTACATAAAATATATGTCAGTGTGTGTGTGCATTTATACATACAATATGTTTTAAATCTTAAGTATGATGATTTCTTTAAAAAATCTTATCAAGAAGTAAGGTTATAGGAAGAATAGAATAAATGTTTCCAAGGATTTGTAAACTTGAGGGTTGGGGCAGGAATTCATAAGAGAAAAGTGAAAAGATAGAGCAAATTAGTAACCACATGTGGAAAAATTGTTGCAAAATGTACTAAAATAGAACCTTTATCTGAGAGAACAGAAATTTAGGTATGTGAACATCAGCTTCTCAGAGAGCCATGATATGAACAATTAAAAATAAATGTTAATTTTCATATGGCTTAGTAGTTCTGATTGCTCGTCTAGAGCTGCTACTGACAATACATCAGGAATCAATTTAGGATCCAGTTGAAAACAAAGTTTGTAATCCTTATGTAGTGGATTTTGATGCCTCAGGCAGTACAGCGATGTAAAAATGATTTAAAAATGCCCCATTTTTGTGTAATCAATAAAGCTTCTCTCTAAAGTAGGTTAGGTTCAAAACATTCCCAGGCAGACTCCGCTGCGCAGCGTCTGCGGAGTTCCAGCCAAACCATCTAAGCTTGTTTTTATGTAAAGGTTCATTACACAGCACATCTTCCAGCTACTTAGCACCGACATCACTCAATCCAACAAAACGTCACCCTTCAACATTAGGTTAAACCAAATATATGTCAGTACCCTCCCAGGAGCCTCACAGAATAAAGTGCTGGGAAAATGATTTCAAAACATGCAGGTATGAATGTTTCGACAGTAACTTTCTATAACAACTGATTTTTAAAGAGTAGGTGAATCAGTTATTGAAATTAGGTAAACAAAGGAAAATAACAATCTTTGTTAGCTGTGTTATGTAAAATTCCCTTTATTATGACCTTCAATTTCTAGGTATTATTTTATTTCAAAGAATGAACAAAACTAACTTTGGACATTAATGATTAATTCCCATTACGTGTTTATGAATCATTTACACACATATTTACACATTATACAATGAAACTTTCTGAACTTATTTACAATTTTTTATTAATATTCACTTTTTGTCACCATCGTAAAAACTTGTGGTAACGTGATTGATGTTACACTTTGACTATATGCAGATGTATATAGATCTTGGGCTGCATGCCAGCTCTCTATTTGAAAAATGTTGTTACCTTCAAGGAAATTTTATGACTTACACAGCACAAAAAATTTGGAAAAAATTCCACATCTTGGCTACTGTGAATGATGCTACGATGAACATAAGGGTGCATATGTCTTTTAATTTTAATAATTATACTACAAATATATAATATATATAATTTAATAATACTCAGTTTATATATGATGGTGTCCTAAAGCAGGACATCATTTATAAATAAATAACATTAGTTTAGAAATAAATCAAAATATTATCTTTTCACACAAGTAAAATAAATAATTCAAAACATTGTTCTGAAGACTGAGCAGCTGATGAAAACCATCATCACAGGAGACCTGGATTCCAAATATGACCCTACCATTCACTTGTTTATGACTTAGGGCATTTGTATTTTCCTCTTGGTTTCTTTTTTCAAATTAGGGAAAGTGGAAGTATTAATTATTAAAGGACCACTTTAATATATAAATTTCTATGTTTTCTTTTCTGATAATCATGGCTGGGAAAGGAAGACTAATGTTGAAGTGGGTGGGGGAGTGCTATGGAAATATTTTAACAATAGACTTTATTCTCTAGGGCAGTTTTTAGTTCACGGTAAAACTGAGTGGAAAGCACAGAGAGGTCTCATGTACCCTCTGCCCCCACACTCATACAACCTCCCCCACTATGCACTTCTCAGGCCACAGTGGTACATTTGTTACAATCAATGAACTTACCTGGATACATCATTATAACTCAAAGTCTATAGTTTGTTTATATTAGGTTTCACTGTTGGTGTTGTACATCCTATGGGTTTGGACAAATGTGTAATGAGGTGTATCCACCATTACAGTATCATACAGAGTAATTTTACTGCCCTAAAAATCTTCTGCGTTCTGCCTATTCATCTCTCTTTCCCCCGTTAGCCACTGATCTTTTTACTGTCTCCGTGATTTTGCCTTTTTCAGAATGTCATATAATTGGAGTCATACAGCATGTAGCCTTTTCAGACTGATTTCTTTCACTAAGTAATATGCATTTAAGATTCCTACATGTCTTTTCATGGCTTCATAGTTCATTTCTTTTTAGTGCTGAATACTAATAATCTATTTTCTATATATAGCACAGTTTATTTATCCACTCGTCTACTGAGGGACATCTTGCTTGCTTTCAAAGTTTGGCCATTATGAATAAAATGGCTATAAAAATCTCTGTGCTAGTTTTTGCGTGCACATAACTTTTTAACTCCTTTGAGTAAACACGAGGAGTGTGATTTGCTGGATTGTGCGGTAAGAGCATGATTAGTTTGCTGATGAACTGTCTTGGGAAGTGGCTGTAGCATTTCGCATTCCACCAGCAGGGAAGGAGTTCCTGCTGATCCACATCTTCGCTCCATTTGGTGTTGTCAGTGTTTAGGATTTTGGCCATTCTAATAGGTATATTCATGTCTTTCGACCATTTTTAAATTAGGTTGTGTGTTTTCTTTCTATTGACTTTTAAGAGTTCTTTGTATATTTGTATAACAGTCTTTTATCAGATTTGTCTTTTGTAATTATTTTCTCTCAGTCTGCAGCTTATCTTCTCATTTTCTTGACATTGTCTTTCTCAGAGCAGAAGTTTTAAAATGTAATGAAGTCCAGCTTACCAATTCTTTCGTGGATCATGGCTTCGTCCTTGTAACTAAGAAGTCATCACTATATCCAAAGTCATCTAGGCTTTCTCCTGTGTTGCCTTCTAGGAACTGTACAGATTGGCACTTTACATTTCGGTCTACAATCCAGTTTTAGTTAATTTTTATGATGGATGTAAGGTCTTTGTCTAGATGCATATTTTTGTATGCAGACATCCAGTTGTACTGTGATATTTTTAAAAGTAGAAATGTTTAAGGGGGAGTTTATTTTGAAGAAGATGTGAGAGATTCTTACAAAAGAAAGTACAGTTTTTATTGCATTTTATATATATGGGGCACAGCTAACTTACCAATAAAAAATAGGAAGAATTTTTAGGTACTACCAAAACCAAGAAAGAATGGATATCTTAAAGTTATAGCTTGGATACCTGTATAGCTAATGTTTTTTTTTTTTTCCTTGATCTCAGTAAACTTTGTAGATAAAAGTGTTTCTTTTATCTTATCATTTTGATTTTTCATGGATTATGCTTCCATTATATTAAAAGATTATAGCTGAAAATAATTGGTAAAGATGAATAAACAACCTCAATGTGTTGAGAACTCCTTTTATTAAAGAATATATTAACTATAAAGTTCCATACTGATACTTCAGAGACATTCAGAATAATGTTTACAAAGCTTTAAAAACTTGCAACACCTTATTCTTTATAATATGGTTATTATATAATATTGACTGCTATAAATGGAGTGTTGTATAAATGCTGACTAGACCTTGTGGCTGATGATGTTGAGTTCTTCTCTATCCTTCCTGATTTTTTTCTGGTTGTTTTGTCTGTTGCTGATGTTCTGTCTAGTTATCAACTGGTATCGAAGTTTACAACTATAACTGAGATTTGCCTATTTTTCCTTTCAGTTCTAGAAAAGTTGCATTACATATTTTACAGTACTGTTGTTTGATGCATACACACTCAAGATGATCATTTCTTCTTGGAGAACTGATCCATTTATCATTGTGTGATTTCCTTCTCTGTCTCCGATGATTTTTTTCCTTTAAGTCTACTTTATCAAACATAAATATATCTACTCCACTTTCATGTTTGTATCATAGATCTGTTTCTCATTCTTCTCTTTTCATTCTGTCTATAGTGTTATATTTGAAATGAGATTTTATAGACAGCATAGGTCATGTTTTGCAATCTTCTCTGTCCATCTCGGTCTTTTAATTGGTGTATTTAGATTATTTACATTTAATGCAACTATTGGTATGTTAGGAATTGTCTGACTTTTAATTTTTGTTTTCTCTGTTTTTCATTTATTTTTCTTCTTTTCTGCCTTCCTGTGGGTTTCAGATAATCTAGGTTTTAGAATCTCATTTGATTTATGTATAGCATTTTATATACCTTTTTTGGTGGTTAATGTAGGTCTTACACTATATGTGCATAACTTATCACAGTCTACTGGTGTCAACATTTTACCAGTTTAAGTGAAGTATAAAAACTTTATCTTCCTGTATGTCTCTTTACTCTCCCCATTTATAATTGTCTTAAATATTTTCTCTATATAAATTCATAGCCACATGACGCAGTGCTACAATTTTTGCTACAGCTCTCAAATATAATTTAGAAAACTCAGAGGGAAGGAAGCTTATGGCATTTACTCATTTTTTCCTGCTTCTATTGCTTGTTCTGCCTCCCAGATATCTCAAGATTACTTCTTTCATCATGTCTTTCCTACTTAGTGAAATATCTTTAGCGTTCTTTCAGAGTAGGTTTACTGATAATAAATTCTCTGTCTTCTTACATTTCAAAAATGTCTTGTTTTCCCTTTCATTTATGAAGGATATTTTCACTGAATTTAGAAATATAGGTCTATAATTCTTTTCTTACAGCACTTAAAAAATGTATCATTTCCTTCTGGTCTCCATGGTTTTCTATGAGAAATCCATTGTCATTTGGATTGCTTTTCTTCTATAGGCAAAGTAACTTTTCTTTTTCTTTTTTTTAAAAATTTGGCCCCTGAGCTAACAACTATTGTCAATCTTTTTTTTTTAATTCTTCTCCCCAAGGCCGCCCCCCTCCACCACCCCAGTACATAGTTGTATATTCTGGTTGTGCTATGTGGGACGCTATGTACTATGTGTTTGGGGCTGGCCTTGTGGGATAGTGGTTAAGTTCACATGCTTTGCTTTGGTCACCCAGGGTTTGCAAGTTTGGATGCCAGGCGTGGACCTACACACTGCTCATCAAGCCATGCTGTGGCAGTGTCCCATGTACAAAAGAGAGGAAGATTGGCATAGATGTTAGCTCAGTGACAATCTTCCTCATCAAAAAAATATATATTATCATGTTTGGTAGAAAATATCACACATCTCATATGAAGCTTTGCATGAATCAATTATCAATGATGAAAAAAGTTTTTCTTCTTTTTTAATGATTTTTTTTTTGGTGAGGAATATTGTCCCTGAGCTAACGTCTGCATCCAATCTTCCTGGTTTTGTTTTTCTCCCCAAAGCCCCAGCACATAGTTGTGTATCCTAGCTGTAGGTCATTCTAGTTCTTCTATGTGGGATGCCGCCACAGCACGGCTGGATGAGCTGTGCATAGGCCTGTGCCCAGGATCCAAACCAGCAAACCCCAGGCTGCCAAAGTGGTGCGCGGGAACTTAACCACTTGGCCACAGGGCCAGCTGCCATAAAATTTTTCTTTATAATTGAAGATATAGCAATAGAATGCATAAAGAGGCATTTTCAATTAAATATCAATCATGAAGCCACTGCTGGTTTCTTGCATGACTGCCACAAGTTACAGAACATGTCAAAAGAAACATAAATGCTATTTTTAAAATTGACATTTAAAATTAAATTCAGACTTACATGTAACTAATTTGTACAAAGAATTCTCTCTTTTTAGAAAAATTATGTCACTAGAATCATTAGCTCTATATGTACTAAAATATGTATTTCAAAAGTGTCGGCGTCTACCCCTGTAGACTCTGTCACAGCCTATAAAACACTCTTAATGGCTCCAGTAACAGTTGCTCAGCAGAACGATCCTATTCAGAATGAAAAGCTGTAAAAAGATATTTGCAATCTTGCAATTGCCAAGAGCAAATGGTATCACTTTTAATTATGCTGATGGAAAATGAAATCGTTAAAGGTAAAACTTTTGGCGATCTAATAACAATATTTGCAGAAAAGTGAGGCAACAATATCTTATGATCAATTAAGGTATCACATTAATAAAATCATGTTGTGAATTAAGTAAAATTATGACACTAAAATACTTTTTGTAAGTTTTAAGTTTATATTGCTACTCATGTATCACTATTAATTCTATTACATTGTATAAGTTATTAAAGTACTTTTAAAGGAAAATCGTTATAGTTTAGTAACTTTGACAGCACTTTTTTCTGGATCTTGAACAAAGGGGCCTGCGTTACTCCCCAGGGAGTCAGGACTGCGCTGCCCTTCCCCTACACACTGACATCCTGTTGCTGTCTCCCATCGGCTGAACCCACACATAAAGCAGAAGACGTGGTAGCCCGAGTGATCCGATCTGGAGCTCGCTCTCCTCAGGGAGAAAATGGAATAGAGAAAGACACACAATGGCTCTCAATGCTAAAGTAAGAGAAGAATCAACACAGTGGCTGAATAAAGCTGGAAACACTGCATATTTCCTCTGCACCTCTCAGAAATTCTACAATCTAGTTAACATGTGAAAGATCTTCAGAAGTCCTACTTGAAAGTGACACAGCGCAGTTTAGTTTGCAAGCATTTTCCAAACATGAATATACTGATTTTACACATTTCTAATTAATAAAAATAAGCAATATTTGAGGAGTAAATAATTAGATTTGAGATAAATGGTATGAACATATAATTATCAGGTGAAAATAAGAGAATATAATTTACATGAACACAGAGACGTGGTATTCAGGGCTTTGGTGATCAGCATTAGTTTAATGGAATATTATTTACTTGAAATATTAATAAACTTTTGCGGGGAATCTCTAAGATGCCTCTCTTTTTGTATGCATACTTTTGTGTAACCACCTCTTCTTGAGTATGGGCTGGACCTTGTGGCTCGCTTCCAAATTGAAAGGAGCAAAGTTAGGAAACATTACTTCCAAGATTAGTTTATAAACCATCTACTACTTCTGTTTTAAGCTCTCTGTCTTTGTAATCATTTCCCTGAGGAAATCCAGCTGCCAGGTCTTGAGGACACTCTGGCTGGCGACCTTGCAGAAGGACCCTTCATGACAAAGAACTGAGACTTCCAGCCAACAGCCAGCTAGGAGCTGCGTGCTCCTGTCAACAACCCTGTGAGGGAGCTTGGAAGTGAATCCTCCAACCCAACCCTCCAGATTTCATTGGCCCAAACCAATAGTTTAATTGCAAATCCAGGAGAGGCCTTGAGCCAGAGGCATCCAGGAAAACTGCTCTAGGATTCCTGATTCTCAGAAACTGTGAGACAATATACACTTGTTGTTTAAGCCACTAGATTTGATATGATTTGTTACACAGCAATAGATAAGAAGTCAACCATACGAAAGTGTCCTAAGGAGAAAGAAATTTGGAAAACAATGTGATAACAAAAATTCAAAAATTTTTTGTTTTATTCTATTGTTGCTTTCTATTGAATGACTTTCCAAAGGTTTAATACTTAATGTATGTTTTACCTACTGCTCAAACACAAAAGAAGACCACATGGATTATGATTATAGGAAGCTGAAATCTTTCAAAGAATTTGAAGACCGTATTTGGCAGTCAAAATTCTCTCTCCTTTATCTGAAAATTACCAGGATTCTTTATGTTTTTGACTTTTGTCATCTATATTTATTCTTTTTGAAATGAATTCTCCAATTTTATGTGTGTGTGTGTGATATTTCTGATTTTTTATCCCTTAAGATAGTTCTTAAGGGAAACAATCTTAAGGGAGTAGTATTAAAATGGAATTATAGTACATAAAATAGGAACCTAATGAATATTATTAAACAAATACAATATTACTTAGACTTGAATGACAAAGGGTACAGAATAACATGCTAAAGAGAAAAATATTACCCCTGACTAATCATGTCATATACACAACTCACATTAAGTTTTTCATGTTGGTAATCTCACTTCAAAAATAATTTTCTATGTTGTTTAATTTCCTAGTTGCCAATATATTTTTTACATATCATTGGGATAGGGAAGACTACAGTTGTGGTTTAAAATCCTAGTAAGTCAGAACTATTTCAGAAATTTTACTTGAGTCAAATTTACATAAAGTTAATCTCTTTAAATTGAACTTGATACTGCTGTTACTCAATTTGAAAAAAAATGGGGTTTTTTGCTTATTAGAATATTGATGTAATTTTTTAGAACATCGAATAATACAGCCTTAAAACTCAGAAAATATTTAAAAAACCCTTCATGCTTTTGATATTTGGAAGAAGACCTTACTGCAGTGATTAACATTGATAAAATTGATTCTTAAGATAGATTATTTGATTTCTCCATCCAGGATAAGTTGAAAAAATCAACACGTATATAATTACTGAACACCTATATAATTACTGTTATATTTGTTTTGACACATAAATAGTCATATATTCATTATTTTATCCATCCATGGATGCATCTTATTTTAATACCTCCCAAAAATGAGTTGCAGATATCAGTACATTTCAACCCTAAACACTGTAATATACACATCATTGCTTAGATCTCACTATCTCTTTATACTCTGGCTGAGGTTAAATTTATGTAAAACAAAACACACAAATCCTACCTGTGCCATTCAATGTATTTTGACAAGCGCACACATGTATGTAACCCAAACATCTACAAAGAGAAAGAACTTCACTCCAAAATCCCTTCCAACTCCTATCCGTCAATCCCTGTTGCCAAACCTCAGAAGATGTCTTACATTTTTCATCATAGGTTAATCTTGACTCTTCTGGCACTTTATATAAATGAAATAATATGGCAAAAGTTTTTTTGTGTATGACTTTTTTCAGTCAGAGCAAATTTTCACTCACCTTTTACGAATCATTTTTGATCTAACATTCATTTTCCTTTTTCTCAAATTGTACCCTATGGAAATTACTCTATGTTAAGATGAGTGATAAACTCAGTTTATATTTATTTCAAAATGTTATATTTAGGCTTATTTTTGAAAATAGTTTTGTTGGGTTTACCATTCTAGGCTAAAAATTTGCAAAGAATTTTTAATCTATGAATTGGTGTCTTTTATCACTCTGGACAACTTTAATCTTTTTCTGCTATTGCAAATCCCATTACGCAACCCAGATTAAAAGCATGTTAGATCTTTTTCTCTATCCTTAATGCCTTTTGAGCTTTCTTTCATACTCTTTATTTCTTTAACTCTCTATGTTGTAGGTAATTTATACAGATTTGACTTTACGTTAATTAGTTCCTTCTTTAGCTGAATATAGTTTGCTATAAATATCATCTAATATTTTTTAAGACGGATGTGTATATATTTAATTTAGAAGGTCTATCTAGTGCTTTCCAAAACTTCCTGGTCAATTTTGATAATCTCTTGCCCTTTGGTCATACATTTTATATTCTTTTAATTTTTTAACAGATAAAATATAAATATTATATGTACAATAGTAATATTGCTAGTTACAGGTCTGATTTCTTTAACTGCTGTCGTTTGCTGGTGGTAGATTGTGTTCTCTTGTGCTTTTTGCTCTGAGTGAATGATCTTTGGAATGTATTTATGGAAATTCCTTGAGGCCTAAATTTAGAGCACATTCATCCAACAACTCTTGTTTTGAGCTTGTTTTTACTAGGCGTCTGAGGATACAAATTTATGCATAACATGCTCTGAGATAATACAAATCAGTTTCACACTCACAGAAGGGCAGAGTTGTGGTAGAAAGTCTCAGTGGCTACATTTGTTTATTCTTGCTCAATCCAGAACTAAAGTTAAGGCAAGAAATCATGCCACTCTTGTTAGATGGCTTGGTTTTCTGTTTATCCACTGATACTGCCCACCTTCCTTTGTCCTAGCTTTATTCTGTGTCTGTAATTTCACTTCCCACTTGCATGGAAACAGGCTCTGCATGAACCACGGATATTTTTTTCTCCTCTCACCAACATGCACATGCATGGTCCAATAAATAGCAAACTCAGCCTGCTAGAAAGGACTGATGACTGCAAGTTTAAATCTGACTTCAGCAGTTATTTACTTCCCTGAATATATTGTTAGTAATTTCTAGTGTCTGATGATTTCCCTCATTTTCCCACTCCTCAGTGATTTGTGTTTTTTTGTTCTTCTGAACAAGTAGTTCTCCAGTATTCCATTGTGAAAATGCACCCATGTCATTACTGCTTGAATAAAGGCAAGTAGTTATTTCAAAGACTTTTAAAGAGAAACTCAAATCAGAAAGGCAGGTTATGGGAGGAAAATGCATGCTCTATAATTCTAGTAGCTGCCATATGTAGATGGTGTAGGGAGGATGAACTATTCCTCTACCCTCTAGGTTCTTCCGGCTGGTCTAAGAATTAAATTGACATCAGACAGAATAACAGGGAAAATCAAACAAAGCTTCATAATATGTCTACATGAGAGAAACCCAGAAAACTGAGCAACTTACCAAAATGGCTGAAGCCATCACCTTAAATACCATCTTTAGTTAAAGACAAAGGAGGATGTTGGGGGTAGTGGTTTGGAACTTCAAGGGGGAGGAAGGAAATTCACATGGAGATGGAAAAGCAAATATTTGGTAAAAACATGTTTGCCATACCTTGCAAAAATAACGGGACAACGGGAGGACTTTGATTGGATGGGCCTTGCTAGGCTCCTCTCTGTCTACCACACCTAGTTTATATTAAACTGTAGCTTTATCTTATGGTATTAGCTCCTTCCTGGATTAGGCCTTCTATCTTAAATTCTTTTAGGCAGTTAGAGGAATGGTCAAAGTTTCTTCCTGAATCTTTTGTTCTTAAAAATAATCAAGCCAAAGTGACACATTTTGGGTGGCAAATTCTGATCCTCTACAATAGAGATAGATATAAATATAGATACAGATATAGATATACAGACATACACATCTTTCAGTACTTTGTCTCTTGATTTCTTTTATCTCTGTGTCAGTGTAAGTACTAAATGTATCTATTAAAAATTCTTCTTTTTTAAGTAGATTATGCCACTGTCTTTATTCTGCTTAATTTTCCTTAAATACATTTTCTTCTTTGATATCTCTATAAATGTTTGTGATGACGTTGGATTAAAGTAATGTATTGTCTTTGCTGCCTCCAGAAATATATTTTTTCATGTTAATTTCATTAGCTTTCTCTCTATTTCACTTTTTCCTTCATATATATACATATACATACCCATATTCCTATATATATATATGAATATGTATAAACATAAATTTGTTTGTATATTTAAATAAACAGAAAGTTATGGGGAATGCGAATTAATTTATAATCAGGAAATTCAATTAGACTTAAAAATCAATTTATTTTAATTTGCATACTATAAACTGTAATGAAAATATAAGCATGCATGTGCATTTTTGTATAAATGTATTATTTAAATTGTTCCAAATCTATCCCCTTCATTAATGTGTGAAATCAACTTTATCACTTAGTATAAACTTCTAAAGATACAAATATTCCATACTAAATCTCCTGTTTATTAACAGTTTCTCAAAATTTTAACTGTTTTGCTTCAAAAAAAACCCCACTCCTATACATATTTTGAGTTAATTTTTTTGGTAAGAATTTTTTTCAAATATGCTCTTACACACCATAGCAGCATAAGCAGGAGCAAGCTTACAAGGTGGTTAACTTTACTCTTACTCCAACTAGAAGGATTCTGTAAGAGTAATGTAAGATATCATTGTCTGGCTCCATATGGCTTTTCATGAAAAAGACACACCTACACCAAAACACGTCCCTCTTGCCTTCAGAAAGTGAGACCACAAAGGAAGGTCCTGTTTGCACAGAAATGCCTGGTAACTGTCATAAATGAAAAGTTCATGTATTCAGCAAATATGAAAATGCTTCTTGCAAGGTGTCATTTCTGTAGCTCTCCAATAAAGTCAGAGTAAATTCGACTTAACTTTAGAGACTACAGGTAGGAAATAGTTGACAACGCTGGCATGTGGCCTTTCTGTTCTCAAATCTCAATGACATCTGTTTGGCTAATGAGGCAGAAAACAGGAGCAATTTCTGAAAATATTACACAGTATTGTCCATGTTTTATTTACATCTAAAGTTGAACTTATTTTAATTGTTAAATCAAAATAAATAAGGTGAATAAGTTTGAGGATACAACAATTTCTGTTTACAGAATTGTACCAAAACTATTTTAAGACAAAAAGAGAGATTAAAAATTAACATGGGAGGGCTGGCCCAGTGACTTAGTTGTTAAGTTCACATGATCCACTTTGGTGGCCTAGGATTCACAGGTTCAGATCCCAGGCACAGACCTATGCACTACTCATCAAGCCATGATGTGGTGGCATCTCACATGCAAAATAGAGGAAGACTGGAACAGATGTTAGCTCAGTGACAATCTTCCTTAAGCAAAAAGAGGAAGCTTGGCAACAGGAGTTAGATCAGGGCCAATCTTCCTTACCAAGAAAAACAAATTAATGTGGGTAACATATCTGAAGACTACTAGTAGAAAAGACCAAACCTACTGCCTCTGTCCTGTGTCCCCTCTGAACTGGTGAACCCTGGGTGCTGAAGCAGAGTGCAGGAACTTAACTACTACACCACCGGATTGACCCCTCCTAATTCTTTTTGGTGCTTAATTGACTCACCTCTGGCACTGGGGACCTTAATGCAGGTCCTTGCTTCTTTTGGCACCAGTCAATTAACGGTCATTAATTTCTGTCATCTTCATTGCTTTCTGGCAAAGAAGAGAGCCAAGGTTTTCTTGCATGTTTTGCTTCCTCAGACCTGGAATAGAATTTAGATGCCACAATTGAAGCACTAGCTATGTCTATTGCTACTGGATTGGAATTACAGTCAGGCAAATTCAGCTAACAAAGCCGAAAAATGGTATTTATTAAAAAAAAAAAAATATATAGTGGCATTCCCAATTTATACTAAATATTATAGAATTTAAAATGTTTTTATATAGTTATATCAATTCTGTGACACTGCATATTTTGGTTGTTAAAAAGATTAATTAAAAATTTTTATTATTCTGTGGAATATATGCATAGTTTGAAAATGATAATAACGATATTACTGCACTAATTAAACTACTGAACACAGTTTTAAGTTTTTATGGCAGTTCTATTTATCCTTGGACTACAATCTTCTAAAAATGTACAATCAACAGTCAGTGTCTAAAATCACTTGAAATAATAATTTTAATGTGTTTATGTTACTATGTTTATTTCCATTTTTTCAGCTTTTAGGAGTTATATTTTCCTTTTTAATTTTATTTTTGTCTATTAAAGTCATCAATAATTTTCAAAGCCAAAACCATAAGATAAATTTAAAAGACTATACAGGGCATAGAGATCTTTTCCTAGTTTCATACATGTTATTAAGTGTGTATGCCATTGCTTATTCAAACAGTCCTTCCTTTTCATTTTCCTCAAAGGTAAAACTGGACAATAATGCTATCTACCCCAAAATATTTTGGGGACGATTCAGTGGGGAATATTTGTTAACAGCTGATATTTATGCACAGACATTTGGCGAATTCTATATATGTTTATTGAATAAACTAAAAATGGTTTCTATTAATTCCAATCACTCTATATACTTATACATAAGGCCTACAGTTCAAAAATACAGAATAACTGTAAAAACATTTTAAGTGATTTGTTCCCAAGCTAAGTTTTTTTGTATAGGGAGGAGATTACTAAGTCAATGAACAGGCAGATGAAAAACTAAAATGCTAATCCTTAAAAATACAAGAAGGCCAGAAAGTGTAATAAATTGTATTACACTCTCTACAGAGTGACTTTATCACAATTTTAGGACAATAAGAGTTGTAATAGGTTACTGAGTTTTGGGGATATCATTCCAGAAAATTCTTTCATCTTCCTCTTGATAAATTCAGGTTTGAACATTATTCTAGATCCTTCAACTTTTTTTCCAAATCTTACATATTCCTCTAGATAAGCTCCAGTTCGAAACAGTGCTGCTTTAAAGAGATGCCCAGAAGTAAACTTGAGTATGACCAGTGCAGATATTTTCCAGATTTTTCTGGAGAATCTACCTATTTTCTCAATTGTTCTAGATATATACATTTACAATTGCAGCCTTTTTGCTTTTGCTTTTTTCTTGGCGTCCGCATCTCATTAACATTGCATTTTGAATTTATCCATTAACATCTATAGATCTTTGGTGTAAGTTTAGAAACATATTTGACCTCACATAGAGGTAAATTCAAACAGAAGTCTCATGCCTACCAAAAGATGAAACACAATGAATTTGGAGACAAAGAGAGAGGAATGTTAAAATTTCCAAATTTGTGCCAGCATACGTGTGTGGCTCTGTGTTATTACAATCTTAAATTTGGACTCAGTAATGTAACCTGTAGAAATATGAATAAACTGAAATGTTCTTTGCGTGAACCACTAAGTAAGATCATTGCTTCTAACCTAGCCTCTTTTCCCCTCTTTGAAAGGTAATGTTTATATTGAGAGTTTCTACTGCCTTACAAACAGCTTTTTAAGCACGTGGACAGTAATAAAACATCATAAATGCTCATTTGAAAACACGGTGAAACAGTGAATGTATTAAAAAGAGCATTCAAAGAAAAAATAATCCTGTAAAAACTAACTCTATTGTCTTATTGTAAGCTAACTGAAGATGCCAGCTTAAGTTGTTGACATTAAAAGTTCATTCGATTAGGTACTGTTCGTACGTAGATACACGGCAGCCCTCAAAACAAACAGCTGACATCAGGATCTATCAGGATTGGAACAAACATAGCTCATCCCAGTGTTATCTGGTTGTAAATTACCCTAAATTATGAAATGACAAAATCCAAGGAGAAATAGAGGTAGTTATAGACCAAGCTTAAGACACCGAGACATATTTGATCTATCTTGCTTTTCTTTTGGACAGAAATTTCCAAATTTTAGATTCAGTTAGTTATAGCATCTCGTTCAGTAATACCTGCTCAATGTATTCAGAAATACATTATATTTATCCCTATAATAAGGAGTAATTGCACACTTTATAACAAGGAGTAACTCTGTGTGTGTGTGTATACAAAATCTTGGTTGGAGAAATTTCTCTCTTTAACCCAAGGTGCGACTTGGCCAGCTTATTGACTAAAGAAAAATGTTTAATGTTAATATGTTTTTATTTTTGCTTACTTAGTAAAGTCCATCAAATGTAATCTTTACAGGCGATCTTACTTCCTGTAGGAGTATGTTTTTCTGTCCCGGCTATTCTCTTCCTTCAACTCTCACCCCACCCTCTTGTCCTTGTGGGCCTCATGTGCGGCCTCTGTGGCCTCTGCTTCCTCCTGAGATTAGTGGAGCAGAAGGACAGTTCCACAAGCCCTTAGAGTGGTTTTAGCACCAGGGATCTGATGAGAATATCTTAGAGAACACACTTATTTTAAGTCAAGACTCTAGATTCAACTTCAACAGTTTCAGACACTTTTGACAATGAATGAGAGTCTTGACATTTTCTTCTTGGGCACTTAAGTGCTCCCTGTCATCACAGACATTGGTGATTTCCAAGGCAGGTGTTGCAAAGCAGACTGCAGTGCTCTGCCGCTGGAACAGATCTCAGGGAGAAAAGTAAAGATCAAGTAGTTTCAAAGTGAAATGGTATTTGCACGTAAATATTCAAGAAGGTAAACGGATGTAGGCTGAATAGCAGTATACGAGATGAACTTTGTAGAAATAAACAACATTGGAATGAAAGACAATTATTGAGGGGATTCTAACATCCAAGTAAAGTATACACTTTGTACGATCTTTCAGCCTCAGATATTAATGATTTGATTCATTCATTCACACTAATATTAATAATTTTGAGATGAAATTTTAATTCTAGGGGAACTTTTTCTTTTTTTTATAAAGATTTTATTTTTTTTCCTTTTTCTCCCCAAAGCCCCCTGGTACATAGTTGTGTATTCTTCGTTGTGGGTCCTTCTAGTTGTGGCATGTGGGACGCTGCCTCAGCGTGGTTTGATGAGCAGTGCCATGTCCGCGCCCAGGATTCGAACCAACGAAACACTGGGCCGCCCGCAGCGGAGCATGCAAACTTAACCACTTGGCCACAAGGCCAGCCCCTAGGGGACCTTTTTCATAACTATTTAACTTGATTTTCAGATTGGATTCCAATTCCAAAACTCATTGGTTATATGAATGTGGACTTGGATTATGAAACTCTGGTGCACCAATTTCATTATATGTAGATGGAGAATAAAATATTAGCCTCAAATTGTTTTGATATATTTGAGGTAATCTATATAAGGAGTTTAGAAAATGCTGGCCTCATGAGTGCTCAATAAGTGACCTGTTATTATTAAGTAAAATGTATTATCCATATTTGTGATCCTAATCATGGTGCCAGTAGTTTATATAAATTCAGAATTTGTAATTTGTTGATAGTCAGAAGCCCAAATGGTGTGACTCTGTTTTGTTTCTGAGCAGTTTTTGTGATGTAAGATTTTTAGGCCTAAGCTTCCAAAATGTACAAATTTTAGATGATTGACAATTACATGAAGTAAAGTGCATGTGGGTTAAAAATCTATTGCATTTCCTTAAGCATGTGACGTATTTTCATGGCTTTAGGAAATAGGAAAAGGAAACAAAGTTTCCCAGTACCCTCTTCTCTCATTCTTGCAGTAATTCAAAGTTAGGTGTCAACAAGAGGGGGAGGCAAGGCGGCGGGGAACTCTCCAGCTCCAATCTCATCTTCTCAAAACAAGGACCCCACGAAATTCAAGTTCAAAACCAAAAAAGGCTGGAGGAACTCTCCTCTTTGCTTAGAGAAAAAATGTCTCCCTTGTGTGTTTACTACAAAGAAGTAATTTATTATCATCCAATAAAGAATAGAAGCTAAAATTAACAGCAGATGAGGCTATAGGCTAAAATATCGTAAGTAGAACACCTCTGCTGAAAGAAAGAATAAAGGAATTTCATGCCAACAGACACCAATCTGAAAAGAAGATTCACTCAAGCAAAGATGGAGCAAGGGAGGTGGCAGGGCCTTTGGGTGTCACTTGAGAGAATGTTTTGGCTATGTTCTGGTTCTCTTGGAAGCTTTCCTTCCAGGCAAGTACCAGATGGATGGTGTATTAGAAAAGATTTTTGTCTGGAGCATTTCCAGATGTCAAGATATGGATCCTTCCTTAAGAGTCTTTACTGCAGCAATCTAAGTTGAATCCCTGATGAAACCTAAGCAAGGATGTTTTATCATTTCTGAGTGAAATAACATATAATGTTAATATATTGTTGCTGGTAGGCTAGGTGTTTTTATTGGCTTTTTCAAACAACCTATTTTGTAAGTTGTAAAATGAGTATTTAATAGGCTGGTATCCACTTAGAACTGAAGGAATAAAATATCCTAGATAAACATCACTTACAAAAGAAATCTATATTTATTGCCTGGAAAGTGATAAGGCTAAATGCATTGATTCCGGCATGATGTATGAGAGCCCTCGTCCATATGTTAGGGACCTGATGCAGAGTTCAATTTCTTCTTTGCCCGGAGAGTTTCAAGGCAGTCCCTGATTTAGACAGAGGGTTTCTAGATTGCTGATGGCATTAAAGAATAATCAAGCTCTAGTTTACAAGCTTTATTTAGTTTTGAAAGAAAGTTTTATTTCACAAAAGTCTTTCTGATGAAACTTGGGTCTTCGTTTTTTTGTTTCAGTTCTTGCAATTCTATTATAGGGCAGTTTTATGAATTATATCTTTTGAGATTCCCAACTGAGTGTAAATAAAGAGCGTCTGTATACTAGTTTAAATCCTAGCACTAGTACAATGTAACTTCTTAAACATTATCACTAAATATTTATGATGGAATATTGTAATGCAGCTTGAAAACTGTTTTGTGACCTCTGCTTTGTGAACCAGGGGGTATGATATGATTTACATAATTGTGCACAATTTTGTAGATTGGGGATTGTTTCAAATGCATCTAAATTTTTTTATAGCAAATTTTCTTTTTTGGACACAAGAAATCCCTATTAAATCTGTATTGAAATACCAAGACAATTTTAACCTATTAAAAAATTTTACATGGCTTTAATAATTATAGGTACATTAGTTAATACACTAGAAATCTGAAGCATAGATTGTTCTTCAATTAAAATAAATTCACATAGAACAGAAAGAACTTTGTTCTGAGTCAGAGAAAACTTAAAAGCTTGTCTAGAAAGATTATAATATAAAGAGATTATAATATAAATATTCCTGCAATGCATGTGTTTCTTCTGCATAGTTGAGGGGGGTGGAGATAAATAAGTGATGGGGTGAATTCTTAGAGTTTCTCTCTCTCTTTTTCTTTCTATATAAAGTTAGGTCTTACTTAAAGAACATTTAAAAATATATTTGTACCCAAAAAACTAATTTGGAATGAAAATAGAAAGCAAAGATAATGAACATTCTCACCCCTTTTTATATTCGGTGATTCCAATTGATTATATTTGAGGCAAACCGACTGTAAAGCAGGGATATTTTCTTACAGGTGTCTGTACGTTATGTCCCAGTTTTAGAAACCTTTTCACAGATTTTAATTTTCTATTACTGGGTGTCTTATTGATGTCAATAAAAAGCTTAATGGAAAATGAGATCCTTGTGTGGGGCATTTATTCAAAACTGAGCCATAGTTATTGCCAAGGACAAATAATGGAATATGGAGATTTTTGTTCACAGTTACCGTGCTACTCCCAATCTGCCAAGCTTGATAGTGACTAGCAGTTGCTCCCTTTGAAGAATTACTTAATAGCTGGTAAGAAATCTGTTTGTGGTATCAGTTCTGCTCCTGGTGATATGTGGTGTAAGGGTGTTAAAGGAAAGTTTTCAGAAAACACATGAAGGAATTTAAAGACAAGAGATGAAGACAATTGACATTAGAAGCCTTACATTGACTAGAAGACACGTCAACAATCATCAAGAAATTATAAACCTAATGATGGAGAAGATTTCGAATTATTTTTTACTTTCTTATACAGGTAGAGATCTTTAACTAACGTAGTTAGTTATTCACTGGACTATAATTTTTTGTAAATAGTGTAAAGATGCAAAATACCCTCTGCTGGATTCAGGATGGGGTTCACGACACTAATATCACTGATTGACAATATGCCTGAGATTGTTTATATAGCAGTCATCAATTTATGAAGTGGTTAGAAAATAGAATTATCTGTTTAACTAACACAAAGACAATAATTTAACATGTAGAATTTATATGGATGACTCCATTTCAAAATTTCAATGCCAAAAATTACATAATAAAATTTTGAATGCATAAATTAATGAAAACATGGGAGAAAAGATATTCAGAAATTGCACTGAGATATTTTTATGGTCTTTCAAGTTGCAAAAATCAATTATCATGGATATACCTCAATATTTTCAAGTAATTTCTGATGTTCAGAAATTCATAGGAATTTCAGCTTTCCAGAGAAAGTCATTATTTAAATGTAATTTGGATTTGAAAAATACATAGAGAAAGGAAATATATAGGGAAAGGAAAAGTAGTATAAGGAAAACAAAAAAAGTTTTAGACAGGATAAATTCATGCATTTAAGATATAATATTGCAAGAGATAATCCAATTTTAAAGTTCTATGAGAGGAAAACGAAACAGGATGCCATATATTATTACGTAACATCAGACTAACTGAAAAATCTCAGATAAAACTTTAAGAAGGAGAAAAAGGAGTGAGATCATCAGGAAAGGTATATTTCACTTTTCCTTTTTGAAAGGATTGGTTCGGCAATGGTAATCAGTGCCACTGAGCGTCAGCAGTGCTCTTTCCCTAAGCTGTTGAGCTCAGGAATTGCTTTTCTTAGAATATCTTCCCCATTACCTACAATCGGAGGGACTGCACTGTTTGAGAAACTTCAATCTAAAAACACAGTAAGAACTTTCAAATCTCTGATAATGTTAGGAGCATGTGTAACAGAAACATTACTTGTTCACATTTAGGACGATCTCACTAAGATCTTGTACTTGTGAAACCAAACTCCCATGAATAGGATTAGTGTCCTTATAAAGAGGTCCCACTTAGCTCCCATCCTTCAGTTGTGTGATGACACAGTCAGAAAACAGCTGTCTTTGAACCAGGAAGCTGGTCCTCACCAAACACTGAATCTGTTAGTGTCTTGATCTTGGCCTTCCAGCTCCCAAAACCATGAAAAATAAATTTCTGTTGTTTATAAGCCACCCAGTATATGGTATTCAGTTATAGCAGCCCCAAAAGACCAAGACATCAACTATTTGTGTTAATCACATCCTATATGCAACCTTAAGTTTTCTTGTATTTTCATGTGGCAAATAACCAAGCCCCTTTATACTCAAGAGTCCACATTTGAATTATTTTCCTTAAAGACAAATCTTAACAAAGTGAAAAAATGTGACCTTTAGAATTGAGAATATATTTGAAAGAAGAAATATATATTAAAAGATAAGTTTGATTCCATTATTCCTGAAAGTATATTGTATATCAGCTTTTTTTGAAAAACTTTCTAGGTTATTTATCCAAATAAATGGTGACTACTTTGAAACAGTTATTTAATAGGTTTTATATTTTCTTCAACATGCCTTCATTGCTTGAAATTATTTTGTAATTTTTTTTTGCAGTTCCACTCACAACCCACACTGCCCACTCTTCTGAATGTCCTCATTGATGTCAACAACTCTTTGATGCTCGGTTTGAGATGTGTGTGTGTATAGTGTGTATGTGTTGTGTGTCTGTGTCTGTCTGTGTCTGTGTCTGTGTGTCTTTAATAGTCAAAAGTCATTTGGAAGATGTTCTAGAGGATTAAGAAGTTGATCACATTGGTCAATGTCATTTTTGTTCAACAGTAACAACCAAAACAGGCATAATTTAATGAGATTGTTTATCTTACTTGGTATAGATACTATTATTCACAGTCTAAAAGTATCACAATTATATACCCATTGGACAAAGTGTGCAGACCTGAAAGTTGACAAAAACAGCAGCTGTAGAACTTCAGATACATCTGTCAAATTCATTCTCATTTCTGACTCTACTTCATATATAATTGCAATAGAGCTCACAACTATTGCAGTAGGAGAGGGAGATTGTGCTCAACTCTGAATACAGCAAAGATAGCTCAGGATTTATATTCAAAGAACAGAGTGAGAGCTAAGTAGATGGAAACTTACTAAGAGGAAACCTCAAGGGTGGGGGATTCTTGCTAAACTAGCCTAGCAGGATTCTTGCTAAAGGCAGACCAAGGATTTATGCTTCAAAGCTGCAGATGAGGACCAGCCTGGTGGCATAGCGGTTAATTTTGTGCACTGGGCTTTGGTGGTCCAGGGTTCACAGGCTCAGATCCTGGAGGGGGACCTACACACTGCTCATCAAGCCATGCTGTGGCAGCATCCCAATATACAAAAGAGAGGAAGATTGGCACAGGGTTAGCCCAGGGACAATCTTCTTCACACACACACACAAAAGGTGGGGGATGAGGGCATGATGAGATATCAAGGGTGATCAGATATCAAGAGTGTGGGAATGACTTTGCAGGATTCTTTGCTAAGACTGGGTTGGGCAGCCTAAATACAAGACAGGGGACAAAGTGGAAGCCTAGTAAAACAGAACGCTGTGAGGAACGTGACTAAAGTTTGGTCAAGGAGAGAGTCTCTGTCATCATTGCCTTATACTGAAAAGTTAGTATAGTTTTCATTCTATTTATATAATATCAGAATAACGCAATCATGTATCTGTAGGAAACCTCACATATATTCTTTTAGTCAACATCTTTATTTTATAGACCTGAATAAGCAGATAACCAAATTAACAACTTACTAATAGAGTCCAGAACAGAATCAAGTTCCTCTGACACTATACTCACGTTTTAGTTTGTTTTATAAATTGTTTTTTCTCATGTGTAGCTATTGTCTTTCTTCAAATAGGATGAACTTTCTTTTTGAAACAGGGAATATATATTTAATAGCATTTATTCTACCATGCAGTGATGAAACAATATTTTTTTCAACCTCAAAATGATATCAAGAAACTATTGATTGACTGTGAAGAAAGTTCTTTTGAAGTTGATATTAAATGAGCATTTGGGAACTTGTAGAAATTAAGATCAAAATCTTATAACAAAGATTTTGCTTTGGCTGTGTGGATATGTTCCTAGGGCACCTAGTGTATTTAAATGCAAATACAAGAAGAAGAAGAGGAAAAGGAAAAGGAAGAAGGAGAAGGAAAAGGAGGAGAAGGGAAAAATAAGAGAGCACATAATAGAGGGGAAAAAGTTTTGTCTTTTCGCTGGATAGCTAAATGCCAAGCTCCATTAACTTTAAACTCTTCATGTCACTGATATAAGTTAGCAAGACAATCTAACAAAATATTCTTTTGGAATTTGTCCATTTTAATTTACTATCCAATGTAACACTTTACAAGCCTCATAGTACATTATCCTTTACACAATGTAATATGCAAATAATTACCAGAAAGTTAATGCATGTCCTTTGGGATTGCCTTTAAAAATTCAATATTAAAGATCAAAGGAAAAAACATAAAATAAAAGAATATCTCAGTAAACATATGTTGAATTATTTTTTCTGCTGGTACAGGGGTGTGAACACTTGAATTATTTTATTTTCCCCTGCCCAAAGGGAGCGACATCTTTGTTAATGATAAAACGTGCATTTTATACAAAATATTAAATACATTGTATTCATGTAAAACGTTCCTTCCAACATTCTTCTTGTTAATTTGCCCTGATGAATTATTTCTTCTCAGTTTATTTGTTTTTTCTTTTTTATTTATTTTTTCTTTTTTAAAGATTGGCACCTGGGCTAACAACTGTTGCCAATATTTTTTTTTTTCTGCTTTATCTCCCCAAATCCCCCCACCCCGTACACAGTTGTATATCTTAGTTGCCCGTCCTTCTAGTTGTGGGATGTGGGACGCCGCCTCACCTCAACGTGGCCTGACAAGAGGTGCCATGTCCGTGCCCAGGATCCGAACCCTGGGCGGCTGCAGCGGAGCGCGTGAACTTAACCACTCAGCCACAGAGCCGGCCCCTCAGTTTATTAAAACTGAATGCCACAAAGGATATTTTGCAGAAGTAATAAATTTTCTGTTATTATTGTTGGCAAAGGGAATGCAGATTACAAGTTTAACTTCATTTATAAGCAATATTAACTTGTTATTTCAAAAGTGTTATAGCTAAAGCAACGGTTTGCAGATTTTTATTATTTAGAAGATACCTTTCCGATGCCACAATTCCCCATTTGGGAAAGATATATATATATTTTATAAACATACATATATATATTTATATACACACATATTTATGTATAGAATTAATTTTGATACTCCTTGTCATAGCCACAAAATATTCTCTAATTAAAGAGGCAATCCAATTACTAGCATGTTATTTTAAAAATAGGCTGTTGCCTTTTAATTTCTGGTAAAGGTTTTGATACTAAAGGTAATACATGTCCTCCATTTGAAATAATATTGAACCCAAAAGGAACCACTTGTTGTGTTTCACTCTTATCAGACAGAACCTTCCAAAGGCTCAGAGGTTATCTCCCAGGAGCTGACTGACCAAAGGCCTTTCTTTGGAATATGCAGGGTGTGAGCAACCCAGACCCGCTGAGTTAACTCTTTTCTGACCACTGAGCCAAACACTAACAAGGGAGATGGGCAGCGTGACTGCGCTAAACTAATCAGGGCCCCTTCCTAGATCTGAGGCGGTTTTCCAAAACTATTTGTTATACCAAAGAGAGAGGGGTGGAATGGGCATTTGGGTCTCAATTACGACAGGGCTATTTCCCCACTTACTAGAACTCTCTGTAGCTGAACATGAAGGTGAAAGGAATAAAGAAGCATGTCAAAAAAGAAACATATCAATAAGTGGAAATAATATTTTCAAGTGTCTTAAAATCAAATTAACTTCCTTATTTGGGGAAGCTAAGTGATTGTTCATTAGGGTATTATTTGTTTTTTGTTGTTGTTATTCAAACATTAAGTAAATTATGAAAATACTAAATACATTATAATTTTTAAAGTATGGAATTAGAATATTAAAGAAAATCTAACTTTGAGTGTTTCAATAAATCATAAGCTTACCACGTAGTCAATCAATGACTTTTTCTGAATTACAAATGTTATACTCGTTGCTTAAAGAATAAAACTTATATCCCAAAGTGCCCTGTGATGTGGGAACATCACAGGCATTGAATCTCTTTTCCATTAAATACTAGATGTGTGACCTTGGGTGGCTTATTTAATCTCTCTGGTCCTCAAATTTATCCTCTGTAGAAACAGGTGATGATTCTCACTCTGCAAATTTGTATGAGCAATAAACAACAAACAAATAGAAATTTGGCAAATAATGGACTTCTTTCTCAAAGTTGTATTTAGGATGACTCGGATTAGATCTTGTTTTAGGACACAGGTATTAAGGAGCCAGATTCTTGAATAAGTTATTGTCAAGATTAGGTAATTGCTCAGGAGGCTCATCCATTAAAATTTTTAAGAGCAGCTATTCATCTACTTTCGTTCCCTTATGGAAAAAAATCTATTTCTTTATTTAATTATATAAAATTTATGAATTCTTTATTATGGCACATAAAAGGGTCTAGATCAGAGAAAAATCCAGAATATCAAATTATTTTTAATGCTGTCTCTAGGCGTTTATTAAACGTGAGTCAGGAACATCAATACCCGCCAGCATGCTACCCAACAGCATTTTGATTTATTTCTTCCCTCAGGTTAGAGAAAGCCATCGGCACTCTCTCTTCTAGACTTTTCTCCTCAACGGGATTTGGGCCCATGGCCCCATGTGCTTCTAGCTCTTCCTTTATAATGTTTTTTTTTTTTTTTTTAATTTTGTCCCTTCTTGTATGATTCTTCAATTATTTGCATACTGGAACTGCCTTCCCAAGCAAGCAAACATTATCAAGACTCTGCTATCTTAAAAAATAAAATGCCTCCCCCACTCCAAGTTTCACCTTTTTCTAACAATATACCCCATCTACATTTCTCAGTGTATAGACAGGCCTCAGAAACAATAACAGGAAAGGGCCAGTCAGAAACAGGAAAACTTCAAAAGTAACAGAGAAAGAATGACGTGAGGGATCACACCCCCACCCCCGACCTCCTGCCAAACAGAGACAAACATTGAAGAGAGTGGTCAGCAAGAGAAGGGACGGAGGAAGGAGGAGAAGTGCAGAGAAGTGCCCAATAAATTTGACAAAGGAGATTTTCTCTATGACTTTCAATCATTTTTCAAATTTCACTGAAAACTAAAATTTTTCTTTCCTTTTACTACATAATATTTATTTTTTTCTTTCTTATATCATTCTCATTTTAGAGTGATGGTAAAATATGTTGATACAGTTCATATCAAACAATAGAAATTAACAATTAAGCAAGTACTTTCTGTTAAATTTTGCACATTTAGTGGGATTAGGACTAAATATTCTTTTATTTGGTGTAGAAGATGTCTTGAGAGTTCTTTGACGCCTCATAGCTTTTACTCTGAGTTTCCATACAAAGTAAAATGTGAAACAAAAGCGATAACAATTCACTGATAGGTTTTAATGAGATTAATATTTACACAGTAGAATCCATATATGCAAAATATCTCTAAGGGAGCTGATTTTCTCGAATCAATACCATCTTGCTCGCAAACTCTCATTTCCACTAATGGAAGGGAAGAAAAAAACCTGGAGAATTAAATTTGACATTTCCCCGCCCTTCGCTTTTTTCTCTCCGTCTAAATGAGTTATTTGGGGCGAGTTATTCAGTCAACTCAGTGATCAAACTCCCTGCGCTGTCTGGTCCCCAGGGTCCTCCCGCACTCTCCTCATTTCCTGATGTGCGTGAGGAGAGAGAAATACTTCCTTTCCTTCAAGAAGAGGGCCCAGCCACTCTGCACGTCTCTACCAACCACCAGTCGTGTTGGTCTCTTTAAGCTGGTGTGCGGGTCGAGCTCTGTCCTCGCTGAAGGAGAGCCTGAGTGTTTGCGTGAAAGATATTTTCAGACTGTTCTCTGGGCAGGGCAGTAGCTCCAGGGAGCTGAGCTCCGGCTCCTCCCTGCTGGCACCATCAGCCTCTCACTGGCCTGCAGACCCCCTGACGTCTGGCTGCAAATCCTGAAGACCCCTGGCGTAAAGATCTTCCCTGCAGCACTCATCAAAGGGATGATGGGTCCTCCTTGGTAGCTCACCGGTCAAGTCAGCCATCTTTTTTTGAGGTCCCTCACAGCGCAGGGGACTTTTTGTAGTCTTTTGGTTACTGGTGAGCAAGAGAAACTGAGGAGGGCCGTCCTGGCCTTCTGAGCATGCCCTGCTCTCTGCTCCTTTTGCTCTCCTCTCCTGCACCACCTGCTGTTGGCAGCGAAGTAGGAAAATTGCTGTTCCTGTAGCCTTGTGCCACCTCCCTATCTCAACACCCAGACCATTCCCACCTAGGGTGTGCTAGGTCCTTGCTCCTCCCTCTGTCCGCCAGGCCAGTTCTCTTCACACTGTGGTCTCCAGCCCCGCCATCTGTAAGGACTCCCTTCTTTCGAGACAGGAAGAGAGTGGCGTTATCAAAAACCCAGTTCTTTCTACTTTGAGTCTCTGTATTCAGACACCAAAATATTGGTCCAGGTAATAAAGGCTTTTCTCTTTGAGTAAAAGCAGAATGTGAAAACTGTTGCCCCAAAATTAATTTAGGATTTTTTTATTAATTACTCTACTGAAAATTTATTTTCTGTAAAGGCTTGCGATGATGTCTTTTATGTAATTACATATGGATTGCCAGTTTTTCCGCCAACATATATTAACTAACCCATTCTTTTCTCACTGATTAAACTAATAGCTATATTGAATATTAACTTTCCACATATACTGAAATCTCTTTCTGGGTGCCTTCTTCTGCTTCATTCATTCATCTATTCCTAAATCGATACCATATTGATTACATTATAAATTCTTCATCATGTATTGTGAAATTTGGTAAGGCAAATTCATCTCACTGCTCTTTTATTTATAATATTCTTGGACACTCTAATATACCTCTATTAATTTCAAGGTCATTTTATACGATTCCCAAAAAACGATTTAAATTCTGAAAGGAAATATTGTAAAAAATAATTAAAAGTAATTTTATTTTCTATGATGTCAAATCTGCCTCTCTAAGAACATCATGTACTATTTCACTTGTTCATTTGCTGTTTTGAAACTTTTTAACCATTATACTAAATATGTTGGTCTTAAGATTCAATCATTAGGCAAATTATTTTCCCCAGTACTGTATCTAGTGGCCTGCTGTATTCTCTTATGTGATGGCTAATTGTATGTGTCAATTTGATAGGGCTAACGGATGCCCAGAGAGCTGGTAAAATGCTCCTATTTTTCCTATTCATTATCATAAATCATGAGAATCAACTGCAGGTAGTTGTTTAAAGTCTTTTTTTTTCTTCTATACAAGTAGTATCATACTAACCATACTTTCCTGAAAAAGTGCTATTTTTCCTTAAATATGTCTTGGGCATCTTTCATTTCTGAAGTATAGTTAAATTGAGAATTCTGAGGTAATTCCATTCAATACCTCAATGCATAAAGGAAAAAAAGGTAATTCCCTCGGGAGAACTTCTTAGGGGCCGTTGCCTCAAACAGAATTTTCTCTCCTAGTGGCTCTGGACTAGTGCTGACACTGGCAAACATGGCTCTATTTTATTTAATTCAAGGGGAAATAGTTGAAGAAGAACTGGTTGATTCAAAATTGATGATACTGACACATTGCTCAAAAAGACCAATTGGTCAACAATGACTATTTCTAGCCATTTATTTTCAATACTTTGTAATTTTGTTCACAATGGGGGTGTTTTGTAATTTTCTTGCACCTTTAAGCATTTTCATTCTTAAAATTTTTGCAAACTCTGAGATGGTTTTGAAACTTTGCACATGATTCTTAACAGGTTAGTTCAGGTTTTGATGTCTAAACATGCCACTGGCTGTGACTGAGGTTGTGCATGATTCTTTCTAAAGCTTTAGTCTTGAAAGGAGAAATTGTTTTACATTATAGCAATATAACGACATGAGTGGTAGAAATTATATTTAAAATGCTACCAGAGATCCTTTTACAGGTTTAAAGAATTAAAATTGCGAGGAAATGTGTTTATAGAATTAAAATTGCGAGGAAAATGGTCGAAAACATAATTAGAGAGGCAATATAGCTACCAGTGATCAAATATAAATTATATTTAAAAAATAAAGATACTTGAGAAAATGTAAAACTTCTTTCAAATGTTTTTTAAATTTCTTAATCATCCATTTTCATGAAAATAAATATTTAACAATTTCAAAACAGTCATTGGTGGCTTTCTGCTTTCACACATTCCCTGAGAAACAGGACAAAATTTAAAACGCATGGAAACAAATAGAGCATAGATAATTGACTAAAAACTAAATACAAAAAAATCTCAGAAAAAGAGACAAAAAATTGAAATATTATAAAACATCCCCAAGATGCATACACTCACACATAAGAGAACAATTAGCGAGTGAAATACATTTGTAATTTCCACCAAATTGTTTTTGTCCCTGCAGCAACTGAACATCAATATTTTAATGGTCTTTGCTTATTTTCTGGTAATATTTGGGTCCTCATCATATTCATAAAAATGGCTGAGTCAAATGTCCACAGAATAAACTTACCATCTTTTGATATGTGACCATAAAGCGAAAATGAAAACAAATCTTTATTAATGGCATATGACTTACATAATACCTTTAAAGACACCCTACTCATCAAGAGAATAAATATAAGCCTTTGAAAATTTATCAATCCTTTGAAAATTTATCATGCCTTCAAACCCCAACAAACAGGCTTATAGTACATGTATTCTTTATTTCTTTTGTCTGAGATCTTACTGCTATAGAAGCTCTCGTCTGTCTTTGTGCCTTTGATTCTTTCTGGCTTCTGACTGCTGACAATACATTCTGGAACACAGACAAGACAAACAATGAAACTACTGTGGCCAGTATTGTCATTAAGAGACACACTACAAATCCTAGAATGTTCCACTATAAAAGTAATAAACCATTCAATTTTGGGAAAAATGAAATGTTTCCTTAAAATGTTAGACAGCTTTAAGAAAAATAGTCTTAACTTAAATATTAATAGTAATTTGAAATCTTTCTGACTAATTAAGTGGAATGTAAATACTAGGAGTTCACCAATAATAAATATCATCGCTTCAAACATATATTACTTTGAGTACCCCTGACATAAAAAACAAACTGAACATATTCTTCACTTTTAACTAAATCATCCAACTCGTTCAAACTTTTTCACTCAAGGTAGACGACATACAGAAAGGCAGAGCTCCCTCTGAACAGCCCCTGTACTCCAGTAAACCAAACTGACATTCTGAAATAATCTACAGGCAGACTACAGAAAGCTTAAGGGAAATTGAAGGTACGTGACCAGTGAATCTTAGACCAGTGTTCCCATGTCATTAATAAAGCACCTTTGTTTACCTCCTAAATTCCAGCTTGTTCTCATATTCATCTGACTATTATTACTCTCAACTCTCAGGTGTTTATAAATCCTCTATCTATTGTGAAAAATAGCTTTTAAAAGAGAATTTAGCACTGTGACTTTCTTGTGGTATCAAAAAAGAGATTCCCAACAGAGAAAAGTCTCTTTTATGAAAAGGAAACTGAAATTATGAAAATTGTAAAATATGACAGTATCACAGGGTAAATCTAAGAGTCAATGGCAGGTTCAATGTTGAAAACTTTTTCCGGAGAGATTTGTATCTGTTTTAGATATATCAATGTAAAAAGTAATTCTTTCAACAATAAAAGGAAGAAAATAATTTTGGATTGAAATTTACTATTATTTTTTTAATTTTTATTTTTTTTGCTATGTGATCCAGAGCTCCACAGCTGCTGAAATATTTTTGCTTACAGAAAACAACATATAAATATCTGGGTAAAATTGGTGCAGAGCTTATGTTAGCCTTTCCATTTATCATGTCTCAGGCCCACTTGACAGCTATCAGAAACCCCATAATCCTGAATTAGTTCAACACACAAACTCTAATCTACTGGTTATAATGGAACTTTCCCATTAGTGTGTTAATCCTTTGAAGAAAGACACTAATCATATAGTAGTTTCAAAGAGTTAATGTGCCTGGTCAAATAATGAATTTACTCAAGTTTCCTTGAGATGCATAAGTATTGACAGAACTCAAGCCATTTCTACTTTCTGGGTCAGAGTTTCTGAAGCTTGTCACTGTTGACGTTTTACACCAGGTAATTCTTTGTTGTAAGAGGGTGTCCTACGTACGCAGTGTAGCATGCTGAACAGTATACCTTGTCTTTATCCACTAGATACCAGTTAGCCCACTTCTCCCTGTCACGACAGTCAAAAATGTCTCTGACATTGCCAAATGTCTCCTGGAGGACAAGGGCAAAGCCACCTCTGGTTGAGAATCAATCTTTTAGGCTCATCTAAACTTGTAATACAGTATGAGATGGGATTAGAATAATAATATGGGGCAAAAGATATTTTAAAATAAGCATTAAAAATGTATGGCATCTAAAAATACGCTTTTAAAATCTGTATTTTCAAATTTCAGCCTGCATTCTTGTTTCCTTTAAGAGGCATGCAATCATAGTAATGATAGCTTGACCAATTTTTTCATTGGTAGAAATGTCATCAGACTACTTGTAGTAGAGTTATAAGGAAATCACTCAGATCATCATTTAGCATGAGCCTTCCTTCCAAATACTGAGGCGCCCAAGGGGTTTTTGCTTGGGGGGAAGGAAAGTGGAGTTCTTAGAGATCTTTATCATGAGAATGTATCAGCTGGTTTCAGGAACAGTTGGTCAAGATTGGTTCTCAGAAAGAGGGAGGAATTATTCTCTCAGTTTAGCAGCTATTGGTGGGCAATTTTGTTTTATCAAAAAAAGTTAATAAGAACAGTTGTGGGAAGTCAGGGTCTTTATTTCCACACTGAACATTTTTCAGTCCTTCAGGATTTTGTCTGTATTCATCTTTGAAGTCTGGCGACGATTGTTACTCCTGAACAAAAGAAAAATTGGGGGCGCACGCTCCTCACTTATAATATTTATAGGTCTTTCCATGATACTGCCACATCAAAATTGCACTAGATAAAATTAGACAAGCAAGGAAGACTTTGTTTAAGACTACCGCGATAGGGAAGACAGGCTGAACTTAACTCTGCTAAAACAAAAGGTAGGTGGGTTTTTAAGTCCTGGGGTGAGCTAGTGGGAAAGTACTGGAGGATGTTAGAGGGGAGGTTGACCAATGGAATGTGAGCACCTTGAGTTATTCCTTAGTTGACAAATGTTTTTCTCTGTGATTAAGCCATCTGTGTCTGCTAATTGGCACCCATCAAAGTTAGACCCCTATCCTCTCATAAGGACAGGAGATAGGGGTGCTACTGTCCTTCAATGTTTACTTTTCAAAAAGATGGTCCTTGAGAAAGATAGTTCTAGGTTGGAAAACTGGGAAGAAGCTGAAAGATTTACATACATTTAAAAGGGTCACAGGAAGAATTAACAACTACACATTGTCTAAAAGGAAATGTTTTAGGAAAAGGGAGATCAGAGACCTATAGTTAGGAACAAATCTGTCTAAAGTTTAGTTAAGTTGAAGGAAATATTAAGGCTATCTTGGTCAATACTCAAAAAGTATAATGGATTCACACTTGTAAATGGAATTCACTATTTTTACTTCCTTACAGCTCAAAATCAGAGTCATCAAATTTTTTCTAGGGATAGTAGAACCCAGCAAAGGAAACAAAAGATGTATTTATATTTGTTTTGCAAAATAAAACCTTGTAAAAAGATTACAGGCACAATAGCATGGCGCTCCATTGCCAAAACCATCTGCTTGAGAGGAGAGAGGGTTTTTCTGAACTTCAAGTTATTCCTAAATGCCACAACTAGGATAAATGATCAAAATACTATAAAAACAATTTTTTTCTGTCTAAGGAGATAAAAATCCTTCCTCATTTTAGGGAGTAGAATTTCATGGACACATTTATTTGGGATAAAACTAAAGGGATCTTTCCCTTTGAGTGAGTTCTCAGTAAGCTCCTCCCACCCTTTTATGCCAAAATTGGGAAAATATGATAGCTTTCAGGAGCATCCCAGTGAGAAAGAATTTACTTCCCATTTGGAACCCTGAGAGGAGAGAACCTGGTGCCAGAACATAGTGGCTGCAGGAGAGGTGGAACAGCTCGGATAGACAGAGAGAAGGCCCAGGATCATGCTTCCTGTTTCTCGTGACCCGGTTATGGGCTGCAGGAAATAACAATGCTCTTTTTTTTTTTTTTTTTTTAAAGATTTTATTTTTTCCTTTTTCTCCCCAAAGCCCCCCGGTACATAGTTGTATATTCTTCGTTGTGGGTCCTTCTAGTTGTGGTATGTGGGACGCTGCCTCAGCGTGGTTTGATGAGCAGTGCCATGTCCGCGCCCAGGATACGAACCAATGAAACACTGGGCTGCCTGCAGCAGAGTGTGCGAACTTAACCACTCAGCCACAGGGCCAGCCCCAACAATGCTCTTTTATGCCTCAGTGAGAGAACAAGACTGAGACCAACTGGCAGTTGATTAGGCCAGTGGACCTAAAAAGTCCTGGACTTTGGACAAGGAGAGCCCAAAACATGGAGATTTCAAAACCAGAGGCATCTGAGGAAGTTACATATATCAGGAGTGGAGATCCACACACCCAAGGGCCAGTATGGATTTATTACATCCCTGTGCATACCAACAAGGATTTGGAGAAGAGTATAGGACTAGAGTTTCCTCAAAGGACAATTTGTAAGCTTCTCTTAAAGCTAGGGGCTGTTTAGGAAGACCAAAAAAACATAGGAATAGAAAAGACAATGTAAATTGGCATATTTTGCATGTGTCTGTGAGGAAGATTGGCCCTGAGCTAACGTCTGTTGCCAATCTTCCTCTGTTTTATGTGGGACGCTGCCACAGCATGGCTTGACCAGCAGTGCTAGATCTGTACCTGGGATCCAAACCTGGAAACCCCTGGCTGCCAAAGTGGAGTGTGCAAACTTAACCACTATGCCACCAGGCTGGCCCCAAAATTGTTTTTTTTTAAACTGCAACATAGACTGTATTCTGTAATCAAATGAAAAGTGAAAGGAATGGAACTAAAATGAAGTCTATTACTAAATCAGAATATAATGAACCCTTCATACTAAAAAGAAGTTAATTAATTATTGATATTTTAGGTGTACGTCTTTCTCTAGCATTTGGTTATTTAACAACAGTTATTTTCTAAAACATGTAATAATGCAAAACTAACAAGAAATGGAAATGATCCATCACAAGATATAGTTGATTCAATTAAATAATAAAAATACTAAAATAAATAATTACTGAGTGCCCACTGCTTGCCAGGCTCAGGGCAAAGGGCAGAATTTATATTATTTCATAACTACCTATTATGGTTCTGCTCAAGCTTCCCTGATTTGTATACATGAGGTGTTAACAATAACTATGAGTACCATTGATTTTTATTGTCAAAATCACATGCTGCAGCCATTTCAAAATAAAATTACTCCTGAATCATTTTGGATTAATACAGCATTCAGGGCTGAATTCACAGCCATGTGGCCTGTGGAAAGGCAAGTGCACAGGCCCCCCACTGAGAAGGGCTCCATGCCTGGTTTAATGCGCTTCTGTCACTGTCTTAAAATTCTTAAGAATTTTATCTCAGAATTGCTGTTTTGCAAGTGGATCTAATGGGCCACTGGAGAAAGCATGCGAGCAGAGGAGACACTCAGTATGTGTGTCAGGCATTCCTCGCCATCTCGTTTATACATGTGCCTCAAGATTCTGGTGCACCCATGATACATAGGAAGGAAGCTCAGCAAGACTCAAAGAGAGTACCAGGGGAGTGTGTGAGGTCTGGTACTGAGCAAGTGTTGGTACTGACAGCACCGAGAGGAGAGGCCAAGCCTTCTACCTGAAACAGAGTTCACTTTGAACTCATAAGGAAAGCAATGGGTGTTCTAAGAAATACCAGCAACCAAGGAACCCTTATTCATATATCACTTCCCTGTATTAAGCAACCGCTTACCCTGAAGATGATGACACGAGGAAAGGGAAAGATAGGGCAACCCCCCACTCCTTTCCTTCCAGTTCTTCCTTCCAGTAGGGCAAATGTCGGGGTGTTGGTTGACCACGTGTATATGAAGAACTAAAATAAAAACATTTCAGTTAGTTTTGTGTAGTGTTTCCACTGTTCTGGTAAAAATGGAATACATATGCCCATACAGGCAAGGAAATACAAGTTGTGTAATTTTGGTGATTCTGCCTATAAATAAAGTGTGCTTATATTTGTATTTAAAACTGCCATTGTACAAGATAAAAATGAATGGTAAAATTCGTATCAGCTTGAAATATTAATTTTTCTTTACTTAGATGGACAGTAAATAGCAAATAAAAACACCATGAGAAGTCAGAGAGAAAGTGCAGAAAAAAATAGAGAAACCTCTACGTGTTAGTGCCTGTAACTATCTTTTTTCCTGCATTTTGAACAAGGTGCCCCACATTTTCATTTCTCCCTGAGCCCACAAAATATGTAGCTGGCCCTGATAGCGTTCTTTGCTGAAAATCTGCTGGTTCCTGGAATGGTTTGCTCCTTTACTAATACTAAATTTTGCTGTGGAGGTTAAGATTTTGAGAAAAGCCAACTTTGACACCACCAGAAAGTAGAAACCCATGCTCAAAAGCTATTGCTTAATAATTAAACATGTCCTTAACTTTGGAAACCAAGGTTGTTTAAAATAGCTCCCTTGAGCGTATTGGGGAGTTTGATGTCAGCTGTCCTTCTTCCTGGGGTTCATATGTTCCGAAATGTTCCGTCTAGCCTGAAGCAGGCAAAATAGAGAGCTCTGGAAAAAAAAAGTTTGAAAGTGTGCCATATTCTGGCCCATGAGTAGAACCCAAGAAAATCTAAGATGGTTTCTCAGTGACAATAAAATTGTGGCATCCCGGTCTATGGAATTCTCAGTAGCAACATAAATAAATGTCAAAAATAGACTTGTGCCTTGACAGAGACAATGTTGCTATTTATATTATAATATTGCTTTTTATAAAAGTGATAATATTTGAGATGTCTAAATGATATTCTGCAGTATTACTTTTTACGTGTAGTTGATAATAAAGTCTTTCACTTTTAAAATGTTTCTGAAACAAATTTGACCACTATAAAAATCCTTAAGAAGTGTCTGCGCGCTAGTTATTGCAGAGCTTGAGAAGCAGCTTCTCCCATAAATGCCGTGCGTCACAGGCTGGCAGAACATCTTTGCCAGTAGAGTCAGCAAAATGTCAGAAATGTACCTTCCAGATGCCGGTTTATCCTGCGGAAGGTGACAGAAATACTTGTTTATAGGTTCACACTCAGAGCCTGCGGATCCTGGCAAAGGAAACGCCTCCTCGAGCCCATCCTGTTCCAAACTTTTCAAAAAGGTTGAATTCTAGTATCTTAGCATTCCCACAACCTGTCCCCAGAGGATGGCACAATCCTAAGCATAATCAGAGGCTGCCTGTTATTACAGCAGATAAGTTTTACAAGGTGGAGAGAGAAGAGATAAATAGAATATCACGACTGACGTTTATGAAGAAAAGGATGTGCAATGTTTTTGTTTATGTCTAAAACTAAGGCAAGAACGTGGCATCTGTTAGGCAAGCTGCCCAGCACATACTGCGCGGGGCATAAATGAGAAGCTTGATTATGCTGCAAAACGCTGTGACTTAGAGACATGTCAAGTGAGCACAGCTCTGGAGAGCTGGCTCAGGGGAGGGATGTCGGCATACCTAGGGAGGAAGGCTGGGTGAGGCGGTGGATGGCTGTGTTCACTGTAAAATATGGCATCAGATGCTGAGTTTATGGGCTGGCTGCCAAGTAAGTGGTTTCTGCTTCTACACCTGGTAAAGTATCAGGTACTGACAAAAGAAATGTAGAGTTTTCAAGTGAACTTGTTCACATTGCTTCAATGTATGCCCTTCTCTTTTTTCTTTAGAATAGACTAATTGATCTATTGTCCTCTTTTTTTTCTTGTTGTTTGTATTAGAAGCCTGATAGAACCCCTAGATCTATTTATCTGCTTTTAATTTTAAAATTTACAGTTTTAACCATTTTTAAGTGTACAGTTTAGTAGTGTTAACGTTACTCACATCGTTGTACAACAGATCTCTAGAATTTTCATTTAGCAAAACTGGAACTCCACACCTGTTGAACAATTCTCCATCTCTCCCCCACCCTACCGCCTACTCCCTGGCAACCACCATTCTACTTTCTGCTTCCACGAGTTTGATTCACACACTGGAAGCAGACTGGAAGTTTGCATACTTGTCTTTTTCGTGACAGGCTTATTTAACTTAGCATAATGTCCTCAAATTTTATCCATGTCGTAGCGTGTGACAGGATTTCCTTTTTTATAGGGATCAGTAATATTCTATTGTATGTATGTACCACATTTTCTTTCTTTATTCATCCATCAATGGGCCTTTACATTGCTTCACCTTTTTGGCTATTGTGAAAAATGCTGCAATGAGCAGGGGTGTGCAAATATCTGTTCCAGACTGTTTTCAATTTTTTTGGATATAGACCCAGAAAAACGATTGCCAGATCATACGGTAACTCTATTTTTAATTTTTTGAGGAACTTCCACAATGTTTTCCATAGCAGCTGCACCATGTTACATCTTTGGAAGTCAGTCCGGTTTCCTCTGTAAAATATGAGTCTATTTTATCTAATTTCAGGGTTTTTTAAAATTTTTATTGAGTTAATGATAGGTTATAATCTTGCGAAACTTCAGTTGTACATTATTGTTTGTCAATCGTCTTGTAAGTGCACCCCTTCATCCTTTGTGCCCACCCTCCTACCCCATCTTTCCCCTGGTAGCCACTAATCTGCTCTCTTTCTCTACATTTTTAAATTCCTCATATGAGTGGAATCATACAGAGATTGTCCTTCTCTATCTGGCTTATTTCACTTAACATAATTCCCTCGAGGTCCATCCGTGTGGTTGCAAATGCGATGATTTTGTTCTCTTTTACAGCTGAGTAGTATTCCATTGTGTATATATACCACATCTTCTTTATCCAAACATTAGTTGATGGGCCCTTAGGTTGCTTCCACGTCTTGGCTATTGTAAATAATGCTGCAATGAACATTGGCTGCATGGGACTTTTGGAATTGCTGATTTCAAGCTCTTTGCATGGATACCCAGTAGTGGAATGGCTGGATCATATGGTAGCTCTATTTTTAATTTTTTGAGGAATCTCCATACTGTTTTCCATAGTGGCTGCACCAGTTTGCATTCCCACCAACAGTGTATGAGGGTTCCTTTTTCTCCACAACCTCTCCAACAATTGTTACTATTTGTTTTGGTTATTTTTGTCATTCTAATGGGTGTAAGGTGATATCTTAGTGTAGTTTTGATTTGCATTTCCCTGATGATCAGCAATGATGAACATCTTTTCATGTGCCTATTGGCCATCCATATATCTTTGGAGAAATATCTGTTATGTATCCTGCCCATTTTTTGATTGGGTTGTTTGATCTTTTGTTGTTGAGTTGTGTGAGTTCTTTATATATTATGGAGATTAACCCTTTGTCAGATGTATGACTTGCAAATATTTTTTCCCAGTTAGTGGGTTGTTTTTTTGTTTCAATCCTGTCTTCCTTTGCCTTGAAGAAGCTCTTTAGTCTGATAAAGTCCCATTTGTTTATTTTTTCTATTGTTTCCCTTGTCTGAGAAGACATGATGTCCGAAAAGGTCCTTTTAATACTGATGTCAAAGAGTGTACTGCCTACGTTTTCTTCTAGAAGCCTTATGGTTTCAGGTCTTACCTTTAGGTCTTTGATCCATTTTGAGTTTATTTTGGTGAATGGTGAAAAAGAATGGCCAATTTTGATTCTTTTACATGTGGCTTTCCAGTTTTCCCAGCACCATTTATTGAAGAGACTTTCTTTTCTCCATTGGATGCCCTCAGCTCCTTTGTCAAAGATTAGCTATCCATAGATGTGTGGTTTTATTTCTGGGCTTTCAATTCTGTTCCATTGATCTGTGCACCTGTTTTTGTACCAGTACCATGCTGTTTTGATTACTGTAGCTTTGTAGTATGTTTTGAAGTCAGGGATTGTGATGCCTCCCGTTTTGTTCTTTTTTCTCAGGATTGCTTTAGAAATTCGGGGTCTTTTGTTGCCCCATATGAATTTTAGGATTCTTTGTCCTATTTCTGTAAAGAATGCCATTGGGATTCTGATTGGGATGACATTGAATCTGTAGTTTGCTTTAGGTAGAATGGACATTTTAACTATGTTTATTCTTTCAATCCAAGTACATGGAATGTCTGTCCATCTCTTTATGTCGTCATCCACTTCTTTCAGAAAAGCCCTGTAGTTTTCATCCTATGGGTCTTTCACTTCCTTAGTTAAATTCACCCCGAGGTATTTTATTCTTTTTATTGCGATTGTGAATGGTATTGTGTTCTTGAGTTCTTTTTCTGTTAGTTCATTATTAGAGTATAGAAAAGCTACTGATTTATGTAAATTGATCTTATACCCTGCAACTTCGCTATAGTTGTTGATTATTTCTAAAAGTTTTCCAATGGATTCTTTGGGGTTTTCTATATATGGAATCATGTCTTCTGAAAACATTGAGGGTTTCACTTCTTCCCTCCCTATTTGGATTCCTTTTCTTCCTTTCTCTTGCCTAATTGCTCTGGCCAGGACCTCCAGTACTATGTTAAATAAGAGTGGTGATAGTGGGCATCCTTGTCTCATTCCTGTTTTCAGGGGGATGGCACTCAGTTTTTGTCCATTGAGTATGATGTTGGCTGTGGGTTTGTCATATATGGCCTTTATTATGTTGAGGTAATTCCCTTCTATCCCCATCTTTTTCAGAGTTTTTGTCATAAATGGCTGTTGGATCTTATCAAATGCTTTCTCTGCATCTATTGAGATGATCGTGTGGTTTTTATTCCTCAATTTGTTGATGTGCTGTATCACATTGATTGATTTGCGGATGTTGAACCATCCCTGTGCCCCTGGTATGAATCCCACTCGATCATGATGTATGATCCTTTTGATGAATTGGAGATTCGGGTTGCCAAAATTTTGTTGAGAATTTTTGCATCTATGTTCATCAGCGATATTGGCCTGTAGCTCTCCTTTTTCGTGCTGTCCTTGTCAGGCTTTGGTATCAGCGTGAATGTGTTAGGAAGTGTTCCATCCTCCCTAATTTTTTGGAATAGCTTTAAAAGGATAGGTATTAAATCCTCTCTGAAAGTTTGGTAGAATTCCCCAGGGAAGTCATCTGGTCCTGGGGTTTTATTCCTTGGGATGCTTTTGATTGCTCTTTCAATCTCTTTCCTTGTGATTGGTCTGTTGAAGTTGTCTGCTTCTTCTTGACTAAGCTTTGGGAGATTGTAGGAATTCAAGAATTTATCCATTTCCTCTAGGTTATCCGTTTTTTGGCATATAGTTTTTCGTAATATTCTCTTATAATCTGTTGTATTTCTGCAGAGTCTGTTGTTATTTCTCCTCTTTCATTTCGAACTTTGTTTATTTGAGCTTTCTCTCTTTTTTTCTTTGTATGTCTTGCTAGGGGTTTATTAATTTTATTTACCTTCTCAAAGAACCAGCTCTTTGTTTCATTGATCCTTTCTACTGCCTTTTTTGTTTCAATAGCATTTATTTCTGCTCTGATTTTTATTATTTCTCTCCTTCTGTTGACTTTGGGCTTTGTTTGTTCTTCTTTCTCTAATTCAGTTAGGTGTAGTTTAAGATTGCTGATTTGGGATTTTTCTTTTTTGTTAAGATATACCTGTATTGCGATGAATTTCCCTCTTAATACAGCTTTTGCTGTATCCCATATGAGTTGGTATGGCATGTTATCATTTTCATTTGTCTCCAGGTATTTTTTGATTTCTTCTTTAATTTCTTCAATGATCCATTGCTTATTCAATAGCATATTGTTTAGTCTCCACATCTTTGTGCCTTTCTCAGCTTTTTTCTTGTAATTAATTTCTAGCTTTATAGCATTATGATTCAGAGAAGATGCTTGTTACTATTTCAATTTTTTTAAATTTGTAGAGGTTTGCCTTGTTTCCCAACATACGGTCTATCCTTGAGAATGTCCCATGCTCGCTTGAGAAGAATGTGTATTCTGCTGTTTTGGGGTGAAGTGTTCTATATATGTCTATTAAGTCCAACTGTTTTAGATTTTGTTTAGCTCCACTGTTTCCTTGTTGGTTTTCTGTCTGGATGATCTGTCCATTGATGTGAGTGGGGTGTTGAGGTCCCCTACCATTATTGTGTTATTTTTGATATCTTCTTTTAGGTTTGTTAATAGTTGCTTTATGAACTTTGGTGCTCCTGTGTTGGGTGCATAGATATTTATAAGCGTGATTTCTTCTTGATGAAGTGTCCCTTTGATCATTATGTATTGGCCCTCTATGTCTCTCTTTACCTGTCTTATCTTGAAATCTGTTTTGTCTGACATAAGTATTGCAACACCTGCTCTCTTTTGTTTGCTGTTAGCTTGGAGATTGTCTTCCACCCCTTCACTCTGAGCCTGTGTTTGTCCTTGGAGCTGAGGCGTGTTTCCTGGAGGCAACAAATTGTTGGATCTTGTTCTTTAATCCATCTTGCCACTGTGTGTCTTTTTATTGGAGAGTTCAATCCGTTTACATTGAGGGTAATTGTTGATGCATGAGGGCTTAATTCTATCATTCTGTCGTTCATTTTCTGGTTTTCCTGTGTTTCCTTTGTTTCTCATCCTGTGTGTTTTAGCCTACCCACGGACTTCTGAAATGTCTTATGCTGGGTTTTTTAGCTTTTTCCTTATTTATGTTTTTTGTCTCTGTTCTGTTTTTTAGTTTAGTGGTTACCCTGCAGTTTTTATTCAGAACCTCATGCATAACATATTCCATTTTCTGGTGGCCTCTTACTTCCTTAGCCTAAACTGATTCAATCCCTTTCCTCCTCCCCTCCTAAATTATTATTTTCATCTCTTATTCCAACTTGTGTTGTGAGTTTGTGGTTAGAGTGATAAGATTGTCTTTGCTTTGGTGATTTACTTTCCTTTATCCTAATGCTATAGTTGAATATTTGCTATCCTATTCTGGTTCTGTCTATTAGTCTCCCTACTCTGTGTTTTGTGACCCCTTTCTCCCTTTTATTCTTTTTTCAGGTATGGTCCCCTTGAGGATTTCTTGTAGTGGAGGTCTTGTGGCTACAAAGTCCCTTAGCTTCTGTTTGTCTGGAAAGGATTTAATTTCTCCCTCATGTCTGAAGGATATTTTTGCTGGATAGAGTATTCTTGGCTGAAGATTTTTATCCTTTAAAGTTTTGAATACGTCATTCCAATTTCTCCTAGCTTGTAAGGTTTCTGTAGAGAAATCCACTGAAAGTTTGATAGGGGTTCCTTTGTAGGTTACTTTCTTCTGCCTTGCTGCCCTGAGTATTCTTTCTTTGTCATTCATTTTTGCCATTTTTACTACTATATGCCTTGGAGTAGGTCTTTTTACATTGACAAATCTAGGAGATCTGAAAGCTTCGTCCATACACACTTCTCGCTCAGTGCCTAGATTTGGGAAGTTCTCTGTTATTATGTCGTTGAGTACACTTTCTGCTCCATTTTCCTTTTCCATGCCCTCAGGAATTCCCATGATTCTTAAGTTGCATTTTCTCATTGAGTCAGCTATTTCTCTGAGATTTTCTTCAGTTTTTTTAAATTCTTAGTTCTCTTTCTTCCTCTGTCTGGAGCCATTCAACTTGTCTATCTTCGATTATGCTAATTTGCTCCTCTATGGTGTCTACACGGGCATTCAGGGAGTCCGTATTCTGTTTTATCTGATCCATTGTATTTTTCATCTCTAGTATTTCTGTTTGATTCTTCTTTATAGTTTCAATCTCTTTTGTGAAGTAGCTCCAGAACTCGTTGACTTGTTTCTCTATATTTCCCTTTACCTCATTGAGTATTTTGATGATAGCTATTCTGAACTCATTTTCACTTAGTTTACCTATTTCCAAGTCCTCAGGACATAATTCTGTGCTTTTATTCTTTTCCTTTGGAACTGGAGCTTTTATAAATTGCTGGATGGAAGAGGAGCAGTTTTTGCACATAATGCTATCATTCGGTTGCAGTTACAGCCTGTCTCCACTAGATGGGGGTCGAAAGCCACACGTTCTGAGCCCTCCACCTTCAGCCTGATGGCGGGGGGGGGGGGGGCAGCGAGGGTTGGGAGAAGAAGGGCACTTTCTCTCACGTGCAGACCTGGATTCTGATCAGCTCTTGCTCTCTGGTTTCCTGGCACCCTGGCTTGATGGGGTCTCCCCACGCAAAAGCTTTCCACCGTTAGAGGGTTTCCACTGCACAGGTCTGTGGGGGTCCTGGATGATCCCACAGACGCGTGGCCCCTCCCCCGTTCCTTGCCTTATCCACTGCAGTAATCCCAGTCTCTAGGGGAGGGAGCAAAGATCTCTCTTACCCTGTTCCAGCTCCTCCAAGGGTGGCTCCTGGCTCTCTGCCCTCTGTCATTTGGCTGCTGTAGGTCTCTGATGATCTCTGTGTTATTAGTATTCTTTTGGTTGGAACTCAGTTGCTCCTTTTGGTTGTAATTTGGAGGGGAGAGAGTTCCTGGTGAGCCATTTCACTGACTTCACTCCTCTAATTTCAGATTTAAAAGACTTTTCTGCATGATAAACAAAACCAATGTGAAAAGACCCCAACACACACAAAACTCTGTCCGTCTGTCTCTGTCTCTCTTCCTCATGCCTCTTTCTCTTCTTTCTTAATTTCCACAAATGCAAGAAATAATCTAAGATTAGGATTATAAGATTAATGACTTACTGGCTATTTTTAAAGAAAGAGCAGGATATGATTCTGAAACCCAGTTTTGTTCCTTCCTTTCCTTTTAGAAATACAATGTTTCAAGATTAGAGTCCTTCCGGACAAAATACTGCCATATAGGATCTTGTTCCCATCAAAATAAGTCAGTTATATAATAAAAAATAAGGATTTAACCTTGTCTTAATACACCAAGCTTTTCCATGATTTTAACTGTTATGTTTTGATCAATATCTTCCCTCTATGTATCTTTGGCACAATTCCTTTGTGTTTGAACTTAGGATTTCATGAAACTGGTCTTTTGTATTTGAATGTATTTTTTTTCTTTAGCTTTAACGAGGACTTTTTACCCTGAGACATAAAAATAGCGTATCTTTACTCATTTTTTACCTTGTAGCTATTCATACGTTTATCGCCCAGTGAGCCCAGAGTTTTGTTTTATAGTTTCTGCCTGAGTTTTCATAAATTCAACATTCCATTATTTTTTAAAAATGGATACACACATAAATTATCTGATCTTACTCCTCAAGTTATAACAAATCTGTTGTAAAGAGATGAAGAAAAAAATAAATTTATGACTTTGACTTTCAGTGAATATTATTAAAAGCTCTAAACATAAGAATTCTCTCAGAAAATTGGAGACACTCCTCTCAAGGAAAAGTGCTGGTTTCTGCATCTCACAGCTGCCTTTCTCCTGGAGTTAACTCCTGAACCAGGGCCTTCTGAATTCTCCCACTAAACATTTACCCAAAAATATTTTCTCTTTAAAATAACTAGAAAGGTTTTGTTATTTACTACCAAGTATATTTTGATATAATATCCGCTACCAGAAGTTGTTTGGGGCAATAGGATTTCTAGACCCATTTATCTGAAATTTGAATTTATCCACTCAAATAACATTTGGAAGTAGTGAAGCTATGAAGTTACCACTGGGAAGTGAGACATGGGTAGTAAATAATAGCAGCACAAACCTTATTTAAATCAGTATTTGTGTTCATTTGAAATAAAGTGCCTTTTCAGGTACGGGTTTAGTACACCGGAAGGTAGCCACCACAGCAAATAAAAATACTATGGGGTCAAATAGCTGCACTAACTGCCATGGAGCTCACACAAAGGAAAACACCTGCTCTGCCTGGCTCCAAGCACAGCGATTATGACTGCCCTAAAAATAGTTCATTTGAAGTCACATAACTGACATAGCAAAATCAGATACAGAATTTAATCTTGTAGATTGCTGAATCACAAAATAGATTGGATTCACAGCCATGCCAAGTCTATTATGGGGAAGTAAGAGCCTTCAACTGGGAAAGAGGGTGGTGTCCCTGGAGAGCAGAAGCAGAGTTCCTCCTGTCATATGAGGCTGGCCCCGTCTTCCATAAGGATCTCCTCGTGATATCACATGAGGTAGTTTCTTTGCAAGGTAATACCAATTTTCCTTATGATTCCTAGCCAATAACTAAAATCAGAATTAATTATGTCCCAGGGAGTCAATTACTAAGTCAAACCTAAGAATAAAAGGGTCACATGGCAAAGGGATTATAAGAGTTTGCTTATTTGTATAGGTGACCCTGGCATGGGGAACAGATTTTGATGGTAGTAAATGAGGGAGGAGAGAATAGAAATAGGTTTCTTCTTGTGTATTTATTAACATCTTTGTGTGGCTCACAGAGAAAGAACAAACATTTATAGCCAATCTAGGCTGGGAGGAAAGTTGATGTGCTACTTAGCACCTAGAACCAATCACATCCAATTTAGAACTCAAGCAGGTCCTAGAAGCGCAAGTAAGTTGCTTGACAGATGGTTCGTACTCCCAGGGCATTCCTTCCATGCCATCAGATCTTCCCTAGTCCACGTCAGTCTGCTCAGAGACTTCACTCTGACAAGTTTAATGGTTTACAGGGTTTTTTATGATAAGATAACACCTACTAGAAATAAACTGCTATAGCCTCATTTGGGTTACCCTCAACAGAAAGGAGGAAAGAAAACTCCTCAGTGGGCAGAACTTGGAGTGGTATATCTGCTTTTTTTCTTTTTATTCTGCTGTTGAGGAAATATAGGCTGAATCATAGATCTGTACTCTTAGCTCCAACTCTTGGGTCACACAGATGTTCACAGATTTGAAAAGAAGGACATAAGATTGATGATAAGTAAACAAAGGAAAAGTTATGTAGATACACCTCCCAGAATGGACTTTGAGTCTGTTCCATGTGAACACTCACCAAAGGACAGAAGACTCTCAAAAAGCAGGTAGATATGGTAACCCAACTTGTAGATGTGGCATCAGCATTTTTCCTGAGTCATCTTAGATTACTCAGTGGGCTCACAATCAAAAAGACCATGATATTAGAAATAAAGATATGCATGTGTTCAACAAAATGGGATTTCTTTCAACAAGGCTGATCTGATTAATATCAGTACTTAGAAATTAGCAAGCTAGAAAAATGCTAATCTTACTCAAAAAAAAAAGAGAAAAAGAAAAATGCTGAGCACTAATATGGGAGAACTCTAAGAACATGGAGTGGGAATAAAAAAGAGCCTGAAAATCAAGATTGGTACCTATGTGTAGATTCTGATGAAGCTGAAGACCTTGAACCTTTTAATTGTACCAAGCCTTTTTTTGCCAGTAGAAGCAGCTCTTCCTCCCTTGTCCAAGGTTGTTAGTTCACACTTGCCTGAAGAAAGGGTAGTAGCCTCCTCTGAGGTCATTTTCTAGTATGAAACTGATGATTCAACACATTCCCCCCCACCATGCAGCCCCAAGGGATCCAGCCAGAGGTGCCATACACATCAAAATAATTGCAAGCTTCAGCCAAATAATGTAGATAAATTATGGGGAATACGTATGGGAATGGGTTCCTAGCACATAGGATCAAGGTGAAAAAATATAATCTTGGATCAATCTACATTTGTTGACACTGTGTACTAAACAGAAATTCTATATTCCATGTACTAGAATCAGATAGAAATGTCTGAATCACTTTGACTGGAAGCAAAAGTGGCCTATATCAAATAAAGTTGGTATGACAGAACTTCCTTGCTATACTATACAAGAAGGTATCCAAAGGCCTAGGTAGATAGGAAGGCTAGAGTGTATTTATTACGTCAGAGGTGCTCACATACCACTTAAATATATATTTCCCTTTCCTGTGATATTGCTTCTCCTACAGCCTTTATCCATGGACTTATGTTAACCAGCACTGACTTTGAATAAGAAGTGCTTGTTGTTAAGAAGTTCATTTGGCATCAACAGTCAGACAATGGTCTTAAGCTCATGGAATTCACTAGCATAACCACACATTCCCCACCAAGAAATAGCTGGCCTGATATGGGTGACATAGCCTACTAAATGAGAGTTACATGAGATGACACACTTTGAAAGACTGGGTTCAGACTCACTCTGTATTTATACCAAATGCCTATTGCTTTGGAAAACTAATTCTTTTTCCACTATCCAAAAGCATGTTAAAATTTAAAAGCTTTTTCTTTTTTTTTCAGAATCAGAGTTCTGTTAGCTTCTAGATACTATTATTTATTATGGAAGAAATGAAAAAGATAGATCGTTACTGTATTATATGGTATATTGATCATATTTAAATTTTACTCTATAGTTTTAAAGTGCGTCTACCTACTTTAGCTAAGAAAAAGTTCAGTGTACATAAATAACTTACAAAGGAACAAAATAATGTTCAGAGTAGTTTTCTCACATACCTAAGTCATATAGCTTACCGTCAGAGGCTTCAGTTTTATTGCTCTAAAAAAAATATACAGATCTGCTATTAAGTAATTTCCCCATTTCTCAAACTTTTAAATTCTTTCAGGTATATTCATATGTGTAATGACAAAGAATGATTAAAAATCCATAATTTAGTCTTCAAGAGTTGATTGAAAGGAACACATATTTACATAAAAAGTATTTTTATTCGTTATTCAGATAGCATAATGACAGTTCTTGCCATGACTTTGAGTGCATGACTCTTCTTTCTAGAATCATTTGCAGAAGAAAGATGAGATTTTCCCTGTGGGAGAGTACTGCAAATTAGTTATATCATGTCAGTGCTATCCTTTTCACCTAAACATCTGGTCTTAGTTATTTTGGGAAATAAGTGCTCAGAATAAATACATCCAACTAGATGAACTATTGGCCTGTTCTACTGTGAAAATTCCTATACACCTTTGTTTTACTATTAATTTTATTATTTTCGTTCCTTGTTGTCTAAGTCCACCACTCACTTGTCACAGCCTCTGTGAAAATAAAGGTGAGAGGTTGAAACAGCCAGTAGAGAGGTATGCTACACAACGTTGCCTTGTATAATAACAATGTTTTTTCTCCCATCAGAATTAATTGTTGCCCTGTTTAGATAGAACTTGATACTCTCACTGTATAGAAAAATACCCATGGAAAAAGCCATCAACATTTGGTAATAGAGTGAGTTTCCCAAAGTTAAGAAACTCTGGCTAACTCATCTTTGTAGGACTCCCCTGTGCTTTCACGCTGCCTGGCATGTAATAGATGACCGACAAATGTTTTCCAAAGTTTACGAGAGCTGTATTTTGCAAAATGTGCTTTCTCTCTCCCTGCTTGTGACCACATCAATAAAATTAACAATTAATATGACTAATTTTCTACTAGATTCCTGGCATGCAATAGGCACTGAATAATTCACCAGTGAAAACAAATCTTAACATGCCTGTAGCTAGACCACTTCACTACTTTGTCTCAATATTGAAGAAAAATTGTTTCTTCATTAATGATTCCAATTAATCTTCTAAAAGTTCCCAATGGCCATCACCCCACTGTAATCTCTGCACTCTGCGAGAGTACACCACCAGGTAAAGAGATGCTAGACGCACACTGAGAACATTTATTCCCCCAAATGAGTGATTATATATTTAAAATCAGCTAAGGAAATAAAATTAAGGATGCATCCTGAAACACAGGAGTTTTCTTATGAAATTGAATTTCAGCAATATAAAAACTAATGAGATTTGCAATGACTCCCCTGTCATTTTTAGCCATGCCTTAAAACCATGGAAATATTAAGGTAGAAAAACATTAGGGTATAATTAGGAAACATTTTCATTTTAAGAGGCCCACTAAAAATAAAGAGGAATTTTATTAGTAATGTAATGATATACAGAATACATTTCATTTATATGACACAATTTTGTTGTACCTCTTACTTTGACATATATTACGTTGGATAATTCAGGCATTTATAATTATCAGTGCAAATTTACAAAGTAAGGACTGAAAATTAGTTGCTATACTGGGAATAATAAAATTTGGGAATAGAGTTTTCTATAAAATAAAAATTCACTATGGAGTTTTTTGGGTTGGTTTTAATTTATCTTAGTTCTAAGGTAAACACAATGATTTATATATTACAAATATAACACAAATGATAATATATGGTTTATATACTTAGGAAAGGAAATAAGGGAAATTTTGGTAAATTTTATGAAGTAATAAATACTACGGTAGCTATTTTTGTTTTATTTTTTCTTAACACATCAGAAAGCTGGATCTACTCTGTATTGTGTCTGTAGCACTTTAGCAGATCCTCTTATTTAGAGATTGAATTTATTTTAATCTGAAAACTCCAACAATTAAATGTGTGCTTTCTAAAACCTGACAGCAATACAGAAAATTGGTTAAGTAAATGTATTTAGCCAAAGGGGCTGGCCCCATGGCCCAGTGGTTAGGTTCATGTGCTCCGCTTCAGCAGCCCAGGGTTTGACAGATTGCATCCCAGGTGTGGACCTACACACTGCTCATGAAGCCATGCTGTGGTAGCATCCCATATAGAAGAACTAGAAAGACATACAACTAGGATATACAACTATGTACTGGGGCTTTGGGGAGGAAAAGAAAAAAAGAGGAAAATTGGCAACAGATGTTAGCTCAAGGCCAATCTTCCCCATCATAAATAAAACAAAAATATTTAACCAGAAACCATTCAGTCAAATACATTTTTTAAATCATATAGACAAATCAAGTAATATAATTCATACCTTAATTTTATAAAGCAAAGCATTTCTATGAATTTTTTTTTAAAGATTTTTTTATTTTCTTCCTTTTTCTCCCCAAAGCCCCCCAGTACATAGTTGTGTATTCTTCATTGTGGGTCCTTCTAGTTGTGGCATGTGGGACGCTGCCTCAGCGTGGTTTGATGAGCAGTGCCATGTCTGCGCCCAGGATTCGAACCAACGAAACACTGGGCCGCCTGCAGCGGAGCGCGCAAACTTAACCACTCGGCCACGGGGCCAGCCCCGCATTTCTATGAATTTTATAAAAAAATAAATTTAAACTTCTCAATTGTTGATTTACAATTAAATTTAGGTTCACAGTAGCTGTTTCTCATAGCTGCCATCTCCTGGGTCATGAATTCCTAAATTTAAAACTAAAAAGAGGGATGGGTATAGGGGTTTAGTATATGCCCTATGACTGTTTTGGCATTGTCTTAATCTCCAAAAAGAAAAGGGAATTCAATAAGAAGCTTTCAAATATATGGCATTTTGCATAAAAAGAGTTTAAACAAAAAGAAATAGATTATAAAGGGACATTTGGCAATGAGCCACCTCTTCTTTTAAACCTAACCTGTCTGTACTTATATTAACCAAGGAAAACGTACATCAGGTCCTATGAGAAAGTTTCTATACTCTCTTTCTTCTAGGCCATAAAAAGAGAATGGGTCCTGAAGGCTTAATCTCTGGAAAACTTTTGCACCCTATTTGTTCTTATAAACTCACCGTAGTGCTCTATCTCCTTCCTTTTCTCCTAACACACACCTGGAACCTAGGTTTCCTCTTCCAACACACACATTCGCCTATCAATCCACTCAGTAACTTCCTAGGACCAGATTTGGCTAAATCTTTTAGGTAACGTGGAGAAGCTACTGTAGTCAAAACTAGATCCATTCACCCTTCTTCTACACGGTGCGCGTATGTTATCCCCAAGAAAAATGTTGCCTTCTTTAGGGAATGTCCAGTACAATACTCCCTCCATCCAGAATTAGTTTTCTATTTCCATCCAGACAAATTACTTACTCTTTAAAATTCAAGTCAAACATTACCTTTCCTGGAAAGCTTCTCTTCACTTCTCTATGCCCAGGAAGTGCCTACTCCCTCAATTTCTGCCCCCCAATTCCCAGTAGGTCTTGGGCACAGGCTGCCTACCAGGAGCACGGGAAGATTACAGCCAGGAGTTTCATCATCTTTGTGTCCACAGCACCTGAAACAGTCCCTGAATTTTTCTAAATACTTAATAAAATTAGGAAAAAATGCTATAAAAACATTAAATATTTAAATAAATATTCTTGAAATCAGTATTTTTTTGTTCTAATTATAACAAAGAAGGGAGAAAAGTGGATGTCATAACAGTTTAATACATAGTTATATGTAACTTGAGTAATACTGACAAATGTGGGAAAAATATCATTGAGAAGTAAATATTTTACTATCCCTGGGATACTCATTATTGGGGGTAAATTTCCTATATTTTGATTATAATTGGTACCGGTCTTCATAAAGTAAATTCTGTTTTTAAAAACTTCCACCACCACCCAGCATTCAAACTCTGATTTTCAAATGAAAATGTGAGTTATACTGGTATAAAAATTCATTGGGATTTAAGAATAAAAGCAGTACTAGATACTGTCTCTTGTGGGAACCATCATCGGCCATATTTTTGTCAGCAATGTCACAGAATAACCCAGGGCTGTTAAGTGAGAGTGCAGCTGAATATTCTCACATTCTGAAGACATCAATCAGGGATAGTTTGTTTCTATAAACAAAGGAAAATGTAATATTTATAGAGGCAAAATTCAGCTTGTGGAAAAGGGAGTCTTACATTTTGATGAACTTTTTGGCAGAAAGCTGTCAAGAAAGGCAGTTTACTCTTCAGCTGGCCAACAGATTTATTGGGGAAAGCTGCTTTAATTCTTTGTGGTTTTCCCAACAGAATGTGTCATTTCAAATTGGAAGAATCAACGGTGTTTTTAACTCTCCATGAAGGCAACTCTCTAGCATCTTTCCATTGGCGCTTCCGCCCTAGTCGGGTGATGCCTCCACAATTCTTCTGCTGCATACTCAGTGGATGAGTTCCCAGCAAACGACTTAGAGATGGAGGAGTAACTCTACTGGTAACAGTATTTACTGGAAATAATTTACTTATTATTTCTCTTTTTATGATACTTCCATCACAAATTCATTCTATTTCACCATCAAAACTATAATACCAATTTTCAATGCCAATGTCTACAAAGTTTATGGCAACAATCTCCAGTTGATCTCTCTGTCTCATTAGCTTCGAATTTAAATACAAAATTAGCCCCACCAAAATGTTCTTAAAATATCTTTATTATTCTTTAATTCCCTTGCATAATTTTTCAGTGTTTCACATTTTGGTAATTTAAATGTGTTACAATTCTAACCTTCATTTAAAGGATCTCAAACTTGATTAATCTAAATTTTAGCCACTCTTCATTGCTTTTCTGCAGTCTCCCCACACTCGATTACATTTGTCATGTCCTCTGCCTATGACATGCGCATTTACTCTCTAAGCCTTGGCTTAGGCTGTTCATGCGACAAGAGAAGTCTCTTGATCACCCAGACAGACTAGTTAAACCATCCTACTTTGAATTCCTACAGAATTCATTTTATGTGCAACTAATTTGACACTTATAACTTCCTGCCTGGTACAACTGATTTTCTTTTTAAACATAAGACTTATTTTTAAATTGGATTTTCAGTAGATCAGAGAGTCTCATAAGTTTTACCCACACGAAATATACCATAGACATTGTACAAATCATTGCTTGTAATATATTTTTCCATGAAAACCTCCTTTCTGTCCACATTTTTACTTATCTCTAAACTCTTTCTTTCCTTTTATTGAAGTTCATGTCCCTAGATCATTGATCTCTGAAAAATGTTTCTCACGAAAAATGCTAATACTAGAGATTAAAATTGTTTTTACTTTCATCTTTCCAAATTAATAAGAAGATAGTGAAACCAACATTTGAACATTACAGCCTCAAAATAACTGTTTAAGCTTATGACAATCAAAATATGTGTTTCTCTTAAATAAAATAATTTTCTTATTATACTTTTTGTTGCATATAGATTTAAAAAATTACACCAAATCCCTCTCCACCCTCCCCAAAAAAGTCACCCCAGATATGTCCTGACAGAAGCACAGAATTAAGAAGGAACTATTTCTTTCCTTTTTTTTCCAGTCATGTTATTACGTGGTTTACAGAGTCTCTTTGCTGGCATCTGGGCTGACCTTGTGACTGGTCCTGGCCTACAGAAGGCAGTGGAAGTGACAGCATACCAGTTTGTAGTCCAGGCCTCCAAAGGGATTGCCACTGCCACATGATCAAGCCTGGCCTGGAGGATGGGAGACCATGGGAAGCTAAGCCATGTCATTCCAACCAGGCCATCCTAAACCAGCCAAATCACGAGGAGCCAGTTGAGCTGAGACCAGCAGAATCTGGCAAAGATCAGCAGAAGTGTGGAGTAAAGTGGACTGGGGAGCTCCTCCAGGGAGCAGAATGAGCCCTGCTGAAGAAACACGTAGTACCTGCAGATCTGGGGAGCTGGCGACCAGCAAGAGTCCAGGATTGAGGGGAACTAGCGACTGCTGAGTGTCTTGCATTCATTGCCTTTCAAATGTAACTCCCCACCTAAAGCTTTAAGCACAATGTCAGGATAACAATCCATATTGGCAATTTTTCTTGTCATACAATATTTCTAAAATAGCATTCACTCATTAGTTCCTGGTGGGAAATCTTATACTCAAATCCCTCTCTTACTTGAAAAGTTTTCTGATTTTTATTTCTTTACCCTTTATTTTTCCAAGGAATAACACTTCTGTTGATTCATTTCCTCTTTATAAGATTTGTTTCCCTACATGTTTACCTTCCGGACACAACATACCTGCCTCTGTCTCTTAAAATGTGGTGCTCAGAACAAAAAGTCACCCCAGATATGTCCTGACAGAAGCACAGAATTCAGAAGGAACTATTTCTTTCCTTTTTTTTCCAGTCATGAAATACTGATGGCTTATTGAACTTTTTTTTTCACATGATCGGTAATCAGGCCAATTTCCCCACTGACAGCTGTCTTCAGGTGCTGTGCAAACGCACTAAGAGTTTCTGGTTGTCCATATGCAGGCATATAATTTTATTGTGAACCAGGTAACAGACTGAACAGATATTGTAAAAACTATGTTTCTCTAACCATACTCTTTTGCCTTGCTTGGTGGCAAAGGATGATAAAATAAATATTTTGGGCTTTAAAATATTTAATAAGTACAAGGCCAAGTCTGAGTCCTGAGCTATATCACTGGAGACACCCCAAGAGATCAACATTAATATATGTATTGGTATACTTTGGATATGGTTATTATAACAGGTGTTAACTTAGCTAACTCAACTGAAATTCACTTCATATTTCCACCCCCTAAACAAAATAATTACTCGATAAACTTTGCTGAACATCTGACAAAAATAAATATCCAATGTTTTCCTCATGTTATCCAAGTTTCTAATCTGAAACTCTATTATAAAAAGAACTAGATTAATTTCACAGGACTAATTCTTATTCATAGTAAATCTATAATTATAACCTATCAGTAACCCACATATTGCAATGGGTTTATAATCATTGGGTTAAATATGGCACATGGACTCATAGGAGGGTATCGCTATGGTCACCCAGGCAATGAATGATCCATGGCTAGTGTGGCAAATGCTGCTATTTACCAAAAAATATGTTTCCCCTTTTTCTTAGCTATAACTATCCTCATTTTGCAACCTCCCTTGCAGTTAAACACCGCCATATAACTGACTTCTAACCTGTGAAATGTGAATGGAAGTGATGTCTGCTGCGTAGGAGGTAAGTCTTTTAAGAAGAGAATATGTCTCTTTTTCGCCTTCGATTCTGGCTGGGGATGATGATTAACAGATTCTGTGAATGGCAGAGCCACATCATGGACGCACCCTGAGCCTGAATCACCACTTTTAGGACAATAATCTGCCAGTGAGAAACATCTGCTTTTAGAGATGAAGAGATAGAGATAATCAGTGTGTGTGTGTGTGTGTGTGTGTGTGCACACGCACCTGAGTAGGGGGTGGAGAGCTTGAGTCATTATTTAATTTGGGGCAATTCTTACAGAAATAAAGTTAACCAAAATAATACCATTGTAATTCTTAATATATCCTCTCTATTAAAAGAAATTATTGATAAAATTCTTAATTCCTTTAAGGTATACATTTAATCAATGCAAAGCACTGATTATGAGAAAAAATTTCTTTGTTACTCTGAAATATGTTCACATAATGATTTTCTAAAATATTTTTCTTTTTTCACAGGCCAACCATTTACTTGTTCAATAATAAAAAATTATTTAATAAATAAAGCTACCCTTAGCTTCCTGTGTGGTGTTCCAGGGTCTGGCTGAAGAATGACTGAGTGTTTAGGTAGAACTGAAACAATGAGACCAGGTTCTGAAACCACAGTGCGCATTATCCTCCAATTCCATATATACGGTTTCTCTTCTGTATCTCAGGGAAGCTACAGATAATTTATGCTACTCTCTTAAATAGACCGTTGCAGTTTGGAGCTTATGCCAGCCTTCTCTGGGCAATGTGGGGGATGGTCTGTGGGGTACAATCTGACTTCTCTTCTCATAACACACAATCCTCCCAATCATACCCCAAACCGGAGAACATCTCCCTGGGCGATCAAAGGTCAGAGAAACTCCATCTCTACTAGAAAATGATCGTGGAAAGTGACCTTCCGTGTCAGAAACAACCTAGTCCTTCTCAGGACTTGCCACCATGGAAAACCAGTGCACCTACTCCAACACACCCTATGAGAGGAGAGATGTTAAGGGAAAGGGGATGCTATAAGTTGTCTCTCAGTCTTTACTTGCCCTGATCAACCTCTAAACCATACTTTGACTGGCTCTTTTAAGAAAGTCATGGACATGAGTGACTTGTCTTGGTAATTGTATTGAAATTCCTCCTTTAGCTCGTTACAAGTATTCTTGGTATTTCATTTGCATGTTTTGCTGACTTGGCCATGGATCATGAGCTGTATACTGGAGCTTCAACACCTCACCCTGGACTTTATCATGTTGTGGAACCTGCAATAGCTCTTCCTGGCCTTTCAGACAACCGCATTCCTCACTTTTTCTCTTGCCTTTTTAATTTTTCAATGACTTAAGTGAGAAGCCTCTGTCCCCTCCAAGTACAAGGAAGTCCCTCTTATCTCTCAGTCCTCCCTCACATGGTACTGTTGCTGGGATTAAATCTATCTGCATGTGGTTCACGCTTAATCCCTGATCTCCTGCATAATCAGCCCCATGACTTGTCTGATCTTATCTTCTGTGACTTTTGCCATCGCTCATTTTTCATTCCATCACCCTAATCTTCTTGCTTTGCTCAAACATCTGATGAATACTTCTTTGCTTCTAGACATTGTCACCAGCTGTTCTTTCTTACAACATGGATGAACCTTGAAAATATTAAACTTAGTGAAAGAAGGCAGGTACAAAAGGTCAGATTTTGTACGATTCTATTTTGTATGATATATCAAGAATAGGTCAATCCGCAGAGACAGAAAGCAGATTAGTGGTTACCAAAGGATGGGGAAACGGGAAATGACTGCTTAACATGTACAGGATTTCCTTTTGGGATGATGAGAATGTTTTGGAACTAGATAGAGATGATGGTAATACAAACTATGAATATACTAAATACTGCTAAATTGTACACTATAAAATGGTTAATTTTATGTTATTTAAATTTTATCTCAACAAAAGAAAAAGATTTTAGAAAGGAAAAAGACCAAAAAATTTAAAAAAGAGGACTTCTTAAAGTCTCTTCCACCAGATATTTGCATAGCTACACTCCTCACCTCCTTCAAGCCTTTACTCAAATGAGGTTTCCCTAACTAATCTATCCGAATTGTAACCCTCTTGCTAATATCTCTCGTCCTCCTTCCCTGTTCTGTTTTTATCCTTAGCACTTATCCATAAATAATGTGCTATGTTTTTCCTTAGTTATATTATTTATTGTCTTCCTCTAGGAGAAAGTAGGCTCTATGAGATGAGAGATTTTTTTTACCTTTTGTAACCCAAATTCCTAGAAAATTACCTGCCACAAAGTGCTCAATGAACATTTATTTAAGAAATGAATGAATAAACACCATATGTCATTTTTATATGTGTTGCTATAGTCTCTCTTTATTCAGCGGGATCACTTCGATATGTGTCCTAGAGTACATGCATTTTTATTTAACCCATTCAACTACATCTTCTGAGAGTTTGAGCTCATCTTCTAGACTACCGGAGTCAAGTTGAGGTAGTCAAGTGAGCTGAGGTTTTAGTATCACTGAGATGTAGATTTGAATCTCAGTTCATTAATCTAGCTGTGTGAGTTACAATTACTTTAATAATTTCCTCTAGGACTCTGTTACCTCAACTGTAAATATATATATTATCAGGGTGCTCCCAAGAACAAAACCAGTGGGATATATATGTGTATGTGTGTGTGTGTGTGTCTGTATGTAGAGAGAGAGAGAGACAGAGACAGAGAGAAACAGAGAGAAATGATTGTAAACATTTGGCTCAAAATCCCAAGATCTGCAGTTGGTAAGCTGGAGACCAAGGAGCGCCAATGGTGTGGTTCTAGTCTGAAAGCTGGCAGGCTCAAGACCCAGAAAGAGCCAATGTTTCAGTTGAGTGTGAAGGCAGGAAAAACCAATGTACCAGCTTGAAAGTAGTCAGGCAGGAAGACTTCCCTCTTATCTGGGGAAGTTCACCCTTTTGTTCTATTCAAGCTTTCAACTGATTGGATGAGGCCCACCCACATTAGGAAGAGCAATCTATGTTACTCAGTCTGTTGATTTAAACATTAAAATCATCCAAAAACACCCTTGAAGACACACCCAGAATAATGTCTGACTGAATACTGAGCACTCTGTGGTATATAATTAATCATCTCTGTACGTATAACAACATCTAACTCATAGGGATGATTTGAAGGCTAGATGAACAAACATATTAAGTACTACAGAATAAAAGCTTAAAAATTAAATTGCCTTCTGTTTTTTTCTTTCTTAACCTCAGCTATGTGTACACAGAAACTTATAAATCTTGCTTTCTATTTCTCTGATCACATGATTGCCACAATTGTTTAGTAGAGCAAGATTAAGAATAAAGTATAGGATATTTTATAAATATGAATCTATCTAGACTGATAGTGGTTATGTCACATTTTTTTAAAGTATTCATTAATCATCCACATCTAAACCAACATAAAAATCAGTAGGTTAAAATAATCACATGTGCCTACTCTCAGCGTTCGGGTAACTTTTGCTTTTTTCACCATTACTCAGTGTTTATTTGCATGGTCAAAGAATTCACGTGCAACTACTTTTCCTATAACGAGACGTAATCATTCCAGCCAGGAGACTTGAACTTAGAAAGTGAAGCTAGGATGATCTTAGCATCACTTACGTCATCTTAGTTTTCAATTCTTTCTTATAAACGCTTCCTGTATACTTTCCAATTCAGTCTTCTAGAGAAAACTCAAGCAAATGGGAGTTAGCACATTCTGCTACTGCGATATTATCCATAAACATTACGCCATCAGCCTCGAGCAGCGATCCAACTATTCCTTCATCACTTGCTTCTGAATACATTTAACAAAGCCATCATTGCTATTACTAAAGCTCATATAATAAAACCAGCTCTATTGAGGCTTTGGACCTGCTGATATCATTCTTAAAATTTTACGGTGCCCTTCAGTTCCTCATATGCTTTATATTCCTTATTTCCAACTTAGGCAAATACTCTCCCACCCTTTAATTTCCTCGGAGCTCAGATGCAGCTGTACTAACTTAAAATATACTTCCTTTTTTTTCCACACTGAGGTCATATATAATTGCACAGAGAGACATACTTTTTTAATTTTAGTGCTTTCCGGACTGCTTGAGAAATTGTCCATTTCAGAGGTATGAAATAAATCACTTGTATTTGAATTTTTCAAAGGCTGTTTTCCTAAACTCTAGGGTCCATCAGTAATTATGATCTGTCTTCATTTGCATGGCTGTCATAACCCTAAAGACGGCATGACTATGATGACTCTCTCCCCAGCCAGCCATCACTCCCTCTTCACCAACTGCTTCCTTCTTATTTATTCCTTGAGATTCCTGAGAAAACTTTTCACCAAAAGGATACATTATCATTTCCCCATTAGAATTGATGTGCTTAATATTTTATGTGACAGAGTGACCTCCATAACTACTTGGAAGACCTTTGTACTAATTTTCAGTCTTGGAAATACTGTTGTAGATATATTTGCCACTCTCAGAAAAATAAAACTTTTAGCAACATAAGAATTATATTATTTAGCTTTTGCAAAATAGGACCTCTCAAGCAATTTCTGGATGGATGGAGTCCTCTTATAACCACAGTGGCTCACCATGGAGTCGGTCTTACAATCCATTTTAGGAAAGTACTAGCCATAACCTCTTTAAGGCTGAGTTGTTTAAAGTCTACATCCACAAGAAAATCACTTAGATTCATCTCTTCAGTGAATCTTCCCTCAACATTAAATCAGCTATGGGAAGTAACGTGAGGCAGATAACGTGACAAATTACTGTCACATAGAGCTCCAGCACTCTTTATTGTATCTTACTCTTGGTTTTGAGACGCAATTTTAACTGAACAGCTCCTTCATATACTCTGCTGCTCCAATCACACTTTCTGTTACATCTGTTTTGCTGGTTGTTGTTATATTACTTTTTTAACAAAGAGCTTGAGCAGTCTCCTTGCTCTGTATGAATTAAATATACATACATGGGAAGCACATTCAAATTACTTTTACAAAAGAAACATGAGATCAAATTTTGGACATGTGCTTTAGATATTACTAAAGAAAAGTATTGTCTAGAGAAGCATCCCTTTTAAAAAATTCATCACCCTGACCTCTGTAATGCCTCTGTAATTTGTATTATTAAGATAAGTGTTTTGTCATCCTGCTCATAAAGTCGATTCAACACATTCCTGCCTCCTGAAGCTTTCTACATTATTTGCAATAGTTGACCATTCTCTTTCTTGAAACTCACGTGTTATTTCTGTAAGTTTACAGTGCCAAATTTTCCTCCTGTATTTATGCCATTCCTTCTCATTACCTTCTTCCTACAATCGTCTCTCATATTTTCTGTCCCCAAGTCCCTGAACTTGGCATTTGTTCTTGTTATATGTGTCTTTCATGGTGACCCCATACACATTATGGCTTTTAAGTACCATGTAAATGCTGACGAATCTCAGAGCAAGATCTCCAACCACATCATCTTTGCTGAGTGCCATATCTGAAGTCCAAATCACACACAAAGCATCTCCACACATATATCTCAGAGCAAGACATTTGTGATATGTTCTTGTCCTCCTGTTTTCCCTGTCTTAGTGAATGGAGTCACTCAGCCAGTACTGCTCCTGGTCTCTCTGATCTCACTCATCTTCTACTTTCAATAAGCCACAGAGAGTTAGAGAGTCTAAATTCTTAATATCTCTTATCTCATTTTCATTTGCCATTACCCTAGTTCAGGATTTACCAGTCTTACTTGAACTGGAATAACTTCCTAATAAATTTCACACCCATTTTTCTCCTCTCCACTCCCCATACAAAGCCAGGGTGATCTTCACATAATGCTCATCGGTAAAGCCATCTCTCTGTGTACGGTTCTTCGGTGAATCCCTATGGGCTCAAGCGCCTTAACATGGAGTCAAAGGTGCTTCATGCTCTGGAAGGTGCCACCTTCTATAGTTTTGTCTACTGCCAATCCCTCAGGTGTTCCCTCTTCCTTATCTGCAGAAACTCTTTTATTTCCCTGGAAAGGACTACTACTGGGGAAGCATGTCACTCTAACTGCACTTTCCTTTATCTACTGTCTGTCCCACAACATACACACATATTTCTTGGATAGCCAAACAACCTCCCAAATTTGTGTGTGAGTGTGTGTATGCACCTGTGTGTATGTTTTATCCACTTAAGTGACATTTCTTATTCCTGTTTATGTGCATTATTTCCTTGTGTGTGACTCTTTCATTTGTGGCACTCGCCTGCATATCCATGATGATTTCGGCTACATTTTAAGCACTCTGAGGGTAGAGATTGTCCTATTTTTTTTTCTCCAGCAGGGTCAAGCATATAGCAAGAAACCGTAAACATGTATCGTTTGAAAAGGATAAGTAAAACTTTATATTTTCCTAGATCTACACTGTCCTTCCAGACTACAGCCATTGTCATTGCTATTGTTCTTCATTGTAAAGTAATTTTCTTGGAGATTCATACCACATAGCAATCACCTGCTGTGGCAGAGAATGCTGGTGTTTACCAATATTCACATTTTTTCTCTTCTTCCTACTCATGCAGCTAAACTATATTTCCCAGCTCTCTTGCAATTATGTCATGCCTTCTGGGTTCCAGCCAATGGAAATTAGTGAAACTGAAGCGTACCTTTTCCAGAGCTGGCCTCTGAAACATCTCACTCTCGTCACTCACTCCCTTCTCTCATCTCCCAGCCAGAGGAAGCAAGCCCTGCCAAGAGCCCAAGGGTGTGGAAGAATCCTGGGTACCTGTGTCACCCTGCCATGTGCTCCTTTGTACTATGCCGTGAATGAAAAAGGAGCTTTCTTGTTTTAACGATGAGATTGAGGACAATAGGAATAGCTATTGTTTCTTTTCTTAATTAATACATCATCTAAATATCAGACTGTAGTCTTTCATTCCAGAGAATATGATGCCCCCCCATTTTGTTTCTCTCCATTTCCATTATCCTGAGTAAATTTATTGCATTCCAAATTTTTTAATTTTTTTACGATAATGATTTTACATCATTTTTCTTACGTAAACTACTCCTAAGACCAAATGCAGGCTTCATAATCCTATAAACTGAACGACATCCTAAATTCCTCTCTCTCATAACAAATTCTTAACCCCACTGAGTATACTCTTTCATTTACTTAGGTCTTTAAATCTCTTAATATTTTTTTTTCATATCATGCTTCTTGGCTTTTCACTCCTAATGAACCTTATCACCATGTTTGGCCATTTCTTGTCACTGTTAATTCAATCCCCCTGTCCTCCCATCTCTCTTCCACTTCTATCTACACACATTCTCAATCTAGATCTCTAGTCACAAACACTTTCCATCTTCTGAGCTGCTGAGCTTTCCTGGAGAAAAATCACATAACTCTGCCAGGTGGGGCAGATTTATGGTTTCCAATTTCAGCTGGGCCCTCAAAATTGCTTGTCAATGCTTTCACTCAAATGACTCTGAGTTTGATAGCCCTGACCTATGTAATGGGTAAGCACAGCTCTCCCTTCCAAAGCATCTTGTACTTATTTCTGAGCATCTCAGAGGGGCCTTTTGCACTTACCCATTTGGGAATTTATGAACTGTGGTCCCCACACTGCATTACTCTGGTCTCACACTCCTACTTTAGCTTCCACTTCTCCACACGTGCTTTGCACATAGTTGCTCGTGGAAGCCTGGCCATCGCCAGTCGCCATCCTGAAATGCTGGCATCACTACCAGGGATACTGTCACCCAATGCTCTGAATTCTTCTCTTCCTTAGAGAGTCAGAATGATGCAGTTCCCCCTTGAGGCAGAAAAAGATTTTCTCTCAACCTGTTATCACATGTGGTCACCTGAACACCAGCGCAGCTGGGCTCCTGGCCAGAGGCTTGCATACTTTTCCTATGCAATCCTGAGAAGTTGTGGCCCTCACCCCCTAATGAGAGCAGCTCAAGTTTCTCTCCTGGCGCCACAAAGGAAAGAAACACATAATCATCTACCTTACATTCTCTCTTCCCCTCCAGCTCTTTCTCCAATGAAAGTAGCTTCTCTGCCCCTAGATACAAAACAGACAATTGTGAACAAACAGATATGGGGTAGGCAGAGGTAAATCAATGCTGGCTAATTCACTTTGGGAGCAACGGGCCAAATATTCCGTTACTCTTATCTGTGCCTTCTCCCTTTATATTCTCCTTGATTGATTTGTGAGTGACAGACAGTCTATCCAAGTCTTCAAATACGAATCATTTTTGATGTAGAAACCCACAGGGAAAAAAAATAGTTTCTCCACACATTCATTCAAGAAACATTCACTCACTCATGAAACAAGCTGTTTTCTTGGGATGATCCTAACTGATATGAAAGTACACATTTTTAAGGCTTACCTTCTGTCTCCGAGGTAGGTACAATGTAGGAGTGCAGCAGTTCAGAGAAACAAGTACAATAAAATGTTAAAATCACTGTGACAAAAGTTGGTGCAATAGAAAATGGGGTCACAAAGAGGGGAGTGAATAATTTGATTTGAGATGGAAAACAAAAGCTTCTTAGAGGAAATTATATATAAGAAGTTTGAATTTGATTACATAAGTAGTGCCTAACTCTCCTATATACCATTATTGCAAGCATCAAAGTTTATGAGACATATAGAATCACTTTGACAAGTTCTAAAAAGCAAGATATAATGGTCTCTTTTTTTTTATACAGATGAGTGTATGTGTAATTACAAGAATATGTAATAGAAGGTAAATCTTTGTCACTCTGGTCTTATTCTTACCATGCCATGGACTGTTCCTACAACATTTATGCAGTAGGTATAATCTGGCCGTAGTTTTTCCAATTTTCCCAGTATGGCTCTCTGTCCAACCTCCCTGTCTCTCATCTTGGTTGAACTTAAACTCTATTATTCTAATTATAAACATTTACAGAGCACCTGCTTATGTGCAAGGTACTGTGCTGTAAGCCGTGGATGAGAAGGCAAGAGGTGTATATGTTGATAGACAAAGCTTAGTCTTTGCCCACAAAGTGGTTTACATCAAAAGAGAAAGGACAAAATACGACATGAGTATGAGACAGAACTTCTTCAATTATTTTTCCCAAAAAGGGAACACTGGTTTTTTGTGTTAAAGAAAGATCACGTTTCAAGTCTTGTCTCAGCCAAAAGATGATAATCATTCTCTGCTTGAAGAGAGTACTTGAAACCAGATGTAAGTGACATTAATAATGCACCTGAGAATGGCATGATTTGGCAGAGAACACAGCCCCAGATCTGTTATTCACTGTAAGATACGTACGGATGCTGCCCTTTAGGGTACTGCCACTTCCAGTACTCCTAAGGAAAAACCTATCAGGAAGGGGTATTAAGAAACAAAACTAACCTCCACATGGAAGAAAGGCTTTTGTCTTTTTGGTAGTTGCTTTTTGCTTTTTTTGATTGTTGTCTGTTTGGATAATGGGCCAGCCCTGCGTCGAGATGGCACATAGAGATAGCAGGTATGTAGAAGCTGTATGGCTACTTCATTCCCATCATAGTCACAGGTCTTCATGGTAGGTCACTAAGGTCTAAGCACCACATCCTTTAGTGAAGATCATCACTCTGAATTTTGTCATGTAAACAGAGCCACACCAAGTATTATGGGACAGAAGTGTTTAATAAAGGAGTTAGGGCTCCCACACGCGTAGAAAGAGCATGAGCTGCGCAGGTCACGAGGCTGCAGCTGGGAGGTGAGAGAGACAGTCACAGAAGACAGCAGCCTGGACAAGCAAAGAAAATGGTTTTCTAAAGTTTGCAAGGAAAATGCCACAATTCTTAATTATCTGGATACGATCCTACCTACTGTTTCAACTTAGATCCTACTTACTTCCTGCAACAGGAAACTTGGAAATTGCAGAGAAATCTGAGTAGCAGCCGTATTTGGCCATGAGGACCTCATGAGAATATAAGGACTCTCCCTACTTCTGCTCTTCATATCCAATGTGAGGGTCATTCATTGGCAAATACTAATCTAGAACCATTCAGGGGAGAAGGTTCTAAGAAACGAAGTACCTGACATGGTAGTAATGCAAAGTTTGCTGCTAGCGCAGGAAGAATCTAGTGTTTTAAACAGGCTTTTATACTTCCTACCCTGACATATTGCACCCAAAGTCTTTTTACGCTAATAAATAAATAACTTGATTATGTTAAATTTAGCATAGTGCTTTGGCACTATGTTTTGAACATAATTTTCAAATTAGTGACCAATTTGAAATTTAAGGGATAATGAAGGATATTAAGCTTTCATTTCCTAATATCATCTAATGCACTGAAAGGAGTATCCTGAAATCTGCTATTATTTACAGAAAGTTGTTTTTCATCAGTTCATCACATTTAAATAATGTCAAAACATTTTTTATTAGGTTGATAATATGCTTAAAAATACTATCACTAATTATCTTATATTAAGAATGTACTTGTTTTTCTGTATCATTAAAATATATTGTCATTTCTATTCTCTAAGTATTTTTCATGAGCAGATAAAGCTTTGATTTTTCAAAAAAAAGAAACAATCTATAAGATGCAATATACCAATGCTTATATGATGTATCATGGCTCGTGTATATACACATGTATGCATGAGTGATCACACTCACACACGCACACTCACACTCCCCACTGGAGCATACTTTTATCCAAGTTGGTAACTAAACATATCAATAGAAATTCTGTATTCACAACAACCCAATTTTCTTATTAAACACCATTATTTTCTCTTTCTGAGCCAAATCCAATATCTTGAACTAGTAAAACTGCTTTATTCTCAGCACTGCCAATATTCCCAGGGGGAGAGCAGTGATGCTTTTCTTAAGATAATTCTGCCTTCTGGGCAACAGGCTTTTTTCAGCGTTAAACAAGACACAATCAGTTTGTACTGCTATCCGTTTGATTGCGTGTAGATCTATGTTAAGATAGTTTTTAAATTAAATGTCAAATCTACATTGACACTGGAAACACAGCAGTGTTTGACTTTTGATGAGAAGTTGTCAACCTGCCTCTGCCTGTCAAATCACCAGCCGCTTCCTCCTGACAACTTTAGGTGAAGCAATAACTGGTGGGCAGAGCTCCGTATACAAAGGCCTCAAAACTATACGCCGTGCGTGTGTGTGTGTGTGTTGGGAGTGGGTGTGAGACAAGCTGTTGTTGTAATTTCATTGTCGTAATTATCAAGGTTATTTTAGGAACACTTCCTGTAGATGAATCAATGATTCGGAAATTCCACTCGGAGTTAGACATGAAAAGGCAAGTTGAATTCCTTCCAAGTAGTAATTTCCGTGAAAAACAAAATCTTTGAACGTTAGGCTATAGTTTTGAGGGAAGTTTTCATTCTTTTATTTGCTAGGCCAATAGTCTATCTTAGTATTGCTTAGTCTTTAATTTAATTTAATTTAATTTAATTTAATTATTTTTATTAAATACCACTGCTAGATGCATGTGTGTGTGCAGGGGGTGGAGTGTGACTGTGTGTGTAAGGAGAACTGCTAGTCAGGATCCTTGGCTCCATTTTCCATTCTTAAACACACACCCACACACACACACACACACACACACTCACAATCATTTTAGGTGGTCATATATTTCTTAGGAAATTACGTAATACTTAGTATCTCAGAAAATGGAAGCACTTATCAAAATGTTTGAAGCTTTCCACCCTACCCCTAATCAAAACAAAACTTTAAGAAAAGGAGAATATAATATTGCGTTAATCCCAGTATGGAAGCCAAAGTGGGTAGACACTCCTTTCCCGATCACCAAAAGCTGAGGCACGAGGAGGAGCTCCTACTCTGGCCCTTGGATGTTAAACGAGGAGCATGAAGATGAAGAGGGAGTGTACACTTGCCGTTCTGAGGCTGATTCAGCGCGCGGGTGGTGGCAGCAGCTATGTCAGTGGGAGCACTGGAGCCCTGCGGTGCCAGCCATGTCCACTGTGACATGGTGCCCTGACTGTCTCTTGCCTCACATCCTGGGTTGCAGGTATTAAAGCTTTGCATTCTTTTCTCTTTCCTGATTGGCTGGCTGCCCTCCCAACATCATGAATTAATCAATACATTTTGTATCAAAAATTTTCTTTTCTTTTTTTTTTAATTTTAAAGTATGCTTTTTGGTGAGGCAGATTGGCCTTGAGCTAACATCTGTTGTCAATCTTCCTCTTTCTTTTGTTTTCTCCCCAAAGCCCCAGCACATAGATGTATATCTTAGTTGTAGGTCATTCTAGTTCTTCTATGTGGGATGCCACCACAGCGTGGCTTGATGAGCTGTGCATAGGTCTGTGCCCAGGATCCAAACTGGCAAACCCTGGGCTGCTGAAGCAGAGCACGAGAACTTAAACACTTGGCCACAGGGCTGGCCCCATACTTTATTCTTTCTGCTGCTTGAAATTGGATTACTTTGACTCAAAGATAAATTGTAAAGCTATATTCATAGGTGCATGCTAATTTAAAATTGCTATATCTTCCTGCTAAATTGAAGTTTGAGTCATCATGAAATTTACATATAGATAGCCATTATTACTTTTTTCCTTAAAGTGTTTTTTGTCTATTAATACAGCTACAATCTTTTCTTTTGTGTAAAATTTATACATAAATATAAATATATGCACAAATGTACATATACGGATATATGTGTGTGTTCTTGTATTTCAACATTTTTTATTCCTTATATTTCGCATGTGCTTCTTTTGGACAGTGTAAAGGCGGGGATATTTTTTCACCTAGTCTGATAATCTTTATCTTTTGTTGGAAGATTTACACCCTTTAGATTTAAACTCATTACTGATTTATTTTATTTATTTATTACTCATTCATTTTTTTTTATTCATAGCCCTGTTTTATGTTTGCTGTTGGTCTTGCTTTATTTCTATCCTGTCTTTCTTTTGAATATTTAAGTATTTTTTTAGTTCCTCTTATTTTTCCTTCTGAGTGAAGCATAGCCTTTAGAATTATTTAGCAAAGTTCTGCTCTTAACAAGCTCTGTGGAAATCTCTTTATGTAGACCCACCCTTCTCATTTTTAGAGCCCTGTGCAGGAGTACACCTGGAGCCTCCTGGCCCTCTCTTCCCACCTGCATTCCTGACCTCCTGGGTTCTTGAGCACCTGAGTGTGGACCCCTTGTCCACTTGGTCACGCTTTGTCCAAAATCCCACGCTTCTCTTCAAACAGCCGTCCTTGGGCTCCTCCTCAGGCCTGGCAGTGCAACAGGAGTTATGGCGGAGTTTTTGTCCAGCCTGTGGCAGATAAACCTGGGGAAGAATCCTGGACAGGTTTAAAATATCACCTGAGGCTATTGTACCACAGAATTCTCGGGTTCTTGATCCCTGGAGCATGATTCACAAGGAAGCAGGACCTGGGCTGTGATGGCCACTTCCCCATGCCCCTATAGAGTCACAGACATGTCAGTGTGACCCTAAAGAAGGGCCAGAAGGGTAATCCTAAAGCCAAGGGGTCAGAGCAGGAACCACAGTTGCCTGAGACTGGTATTTCTCCACGAAAAATATTTTTACTTGATATAGACTCCTAACTTGACCATTTCTCTCAGCACAGAGTTTGACGTTACACAGCCTTCTTACCACATCATCGCTGTGAAGCATCAATTCACGTCTCAGACTGTCCATTTTCTGTTCTTAATTTCTCCTTTGGTTCTGGAAATTTTTAAGACCATCTCTCCGCATTTAGTGTTTTGAAGTGACACTGACATTACGGAATGCGTCTGTGTGTTTTAATTGTGTTTGAGATTTATTAGGCTTGTTGGACATGAGGATTGATGTTGTTTGACAGTTCCAGAAATTTTCCAGCTATTACCTTCTGAAATATGGCCCTACCCCTTTACGTTCCTCTTTCTAGAACTCTGTTAAACATACCTTGGACTTTCTCCTTCTAGTCTTTATGTTTCTTGTTTCCTTGTGCTATTTTGGCATGATTTTTTCTGACATTCCTCCAGTGTATTGAGTCTCTTTTCAAATGTTTCTAATTTGTTGTTTAACTATTTCATTGAATTTCAAATTTTCCTTATATATTTTTTTCTTGATGTTCTATTTTCTACCCAAGTCAGTTACATCACATTTTATAATTTCCTGAAGATATGTTCAGGCGTATGTTTCTTTGTAAAATAACTTTTGTCAATGATTTAAACAATTTTCTGGAAATATGAATGAAAGACGTTCTTTCTGCTAAACAATTTAACCATTTAATATCTCTAATCCTTATCTCAGAATGTGCAATTTGTTGGACCACAGAGAAGAGAGTTCCCAAAAATAGATCCTGCTGGTTTTATTGCTTTACTCAAGCATTTGCCTTGGTAAAGACACTATCTGGCCATTCTTAGGAATGCTACTCAGTAGTTTCAAGGATTCTTTATAGGTCCTTTTATATTTTTTCTTTACGTATTCATCCATAGAGATTTCATAAACCCTTTAATTTTGTCCCTCTTCATGTTCATTCTTTGAGGTTTCATTGTACAGTGTGACTTCAGTTACCATCCATATGATAACGACTTTCTCAAGTATGTCTATCTTCACCTAAGCTCTTTCTCCCCTTCTCAAGGCCTGTAGATTTTGGTGGTATTGATATTCTCTATTTTGATATTTGTGTAGTTTTAAGACCATCTCAATTTTAAAAAATCTAAAATCTGAGCTGATTTTAGTCTGGAAACTCATTTCTCCTCCTGAATTTTCTGTCTCAGAAAATAGCAACACCAGCTGTTAATTTATCCAAGCCAGAGAGTTGAATGGCCATAAATCCTTAACACTCTTTTTCTCTCACAATCTATATCCAAAAGCACAAAATCCTATCGAGACTATATTAGAAGCTTTTTAACCTGTACTCTTTCTTCTTATTATTACTTTAGCACGGATTTCAGTAAATCCTTTCACATACGAGTATGAAGTGGTTTGTGGAGTGACTAGCTGTTTCACCCTCTCCAATTCGTTCTCCACACTACTACCAATGATTGTCCTTAAACAAAAACCTGATCATGTGATTAGCCTGGTAAAACATCTCAGTGAACACTTACTGATCTTAGGTAAGTATAAATTTCTTAGTATGACATTCATGGTCTTCCTTTCCTCCCTCACTTGTGCTCTATATTCCAACAATATTTTTAGCGCTCAAGACTACCGTGTCCTCTCTCAATTTTCAGCCATTCCTTGACCCTCCCCTTCTGGAAAATGTGTAACCCATTGTTTAAACTAACTTCTTCTCCTGCAGGTCTCATCATAGTCATCAGTTCTTTGATGGTTTTCCTTAAACCAGTAAGACTAGACTAGATTCTGCCATAGCATGAACAACCCTCTCAATTACATTGTTTACCATCACATATTAGTCCTGCTTGATAGCTAGTCTCTTTCAATTTGAGGAGGGACTGCCTTTTTTTTTCTCACTATTAGCCGCAGGCCTGGACATAGTGTTAGCCACAGTAGGCACTCAGTTAACATTTGCTGAGCTGAGAGTTGAATTACCCTTTTCCAAGTAGTTTATGGTTTAATTGGCCATAAATGACCAAAATCCATTATGAATATAAGCTGATAAAGATAATGAACAATAAGCTGTTTACTACTGCCAAATATTCATTACAAGGAATAATTCCCATAGGTGATCATTGGAGCAATTATCCTAATAGTTCCTTGAAATTCTATCACACCTCTTTTCTGCTAAACCCTAAAGAAGTCCAATTTCTTGCTGGTAGATAATGCCATTTCCATGATAAATAAGAACAGGCTTATCCAATTTGAAAAATAAACATGCATTTTACAAATAGACACATTTCGGTTCCACGAATATTTTCCGTTTCCATCTTGCTTACAGCTTAGTGAGGGAGACAGTGATCAAAATACATAATTTAAAACAGCACAGTAATAGCAATGATGACCATAATCAGAATAGTATGGGTCAGGACTAGCTTGATATATTAGGAAAACTGATGATATCATAATAATTTATAGCATCTGGTGAATAACATAAAACGAATCTAATTATTCTAATAATGCTGTTTAAATTTAGTTGAGTATTTTTTCTGATGTCTACAAGCATTTAAAACTTCTAACTTCTCTATTTTGTATATCTTTTAGTTGACAAAATGTAGATTTGAAAACTGGTGAAAACGGAGACTCCATTAAGTCTTAATTATTTGTGAATAATTTAATTGCATCAATATTTATATGCAGATTAATTTCACCAAACCCTTATTAACAGTGGGGATTTGTTTATTTGTTCTTTTCTTCCAATATTTTAAAATAATATACTAGGGGGAAAAAGAGAAATTAAATAAAGAGGAAATCCTAGTAACTTCAAGAATTTAAGGCTATTCTCAAAAGTAGGAGGATTAACCCTATAGTGTAAAAACTAAAATATTTTGTAAAAGAAAAATATGTACTTTACAGTACCAATGTAAATACAGCAAAACATTTCTAAGAGTTTTCTAATTTGTTAAAAGTATTTCTTAAGCAAAAATGCATGGGAATAACTAAAAAGAGAAGAGCTTTTTCCTCCTTATGTTTTAATGTTTGAATCTAGAACAATTAGTTTAAATTATTTGAGTCAATGTTGAAGCTGATTTTTTATTTAAAACATTCCATAACATATGCCAACTATCTTTCTTTTTAGAATAACTTAGAAGAAAACATTCTTAGACAACTAATGTCAATACTAAAAAACAACACGGCAATGTCATTCTCCAAGCCTGCCTGTAGGCAGTGGGAAGGCAAGTGTTTTTCTTCCTAACAACCTTGAAAACAGATGCGAATAAATAGCATTTCCCCAGGAAGCAAAATCAATCTCTGAGAACTTCGCAAGAGACATGTTGCCGGCCAGCAGAGCTGCACATTTCCAGTGCTGCTGAATGAGGTGGGGGTCATCCTGATAACACTGCCCCGGTGGAGAGCCAGCTGGCACCTCAATATAGATTTCCCTGCCAGAACCTATTCCTGTTTGACACCTTCATTTGACCCAGTCATGGCTGCTTCTCTCCAAGGTCTAAACCTGGGATGGAATATACATCTTTAATAATGTCACATTCCAAAAAGTGACTCCGATGAGCGGACTATTGACGGGCTTAGTTACTCGTGTAAGGACAATCATGCAGGAAGATAATAAGTGATAAAGTAAAGAGATATTCCCATCAGGGCACTGAGGATTGATTCAAACAGCTGTCACAGAATTTCATACAAGTATGGGGTGGATATCTGTGACTCCATTTCCAAATACTACAAATATTTTCATGAAGTCAACTATTTTCACACAATCATATGTTAAACTTAAGCCTGTCTATATTTTGGCAAATTAAACTTGTTTTTTGAATTTTTCAAAATGGTTTCCATGTGATATATGGTATTGGGTTGTGTTTACTGTCTTTAATGGGTGAGTTGTTTTCTCCAGGCTTCACCATCTACATCATTTTCCCAGGAATTCCATGAATGACTGAACTCCAAGTGACTCCGAGTCTGCCCTCCCCTCTCTGGCAGCTCCTCGCGTGCTCTCCCACGCTGCTTCCAGCTGTCCTTTCCATTGCCATTCCCGCTGTGCCACAGGTCAGCACCGAACGCTCCCCTTGAGCAAGGGTTTGTGCCACTTCCTCCTCTGCCCTTTCACCCAGACCACTGAGTCCTCTACAGGCTGGGGAACTCTGGCTCCTACCACCCCGCCACTCCTGTCCACGCTGCTGCTGGGGCTGCACACACAGCAGTGCCTAGCACGTCAACTTCGTTCTTCTGCACAACCAGTCAAGGCTCTGCTGAAGTCAGGATGTTACTTGGGCAGAGCTGCTCCCCTCTGCACTGCCGCTGGACCCCGGACAGAGGCCATGCACACTCCACCACTCTATTCTGTTTCTGAGGTCCCTTGACTCTGCCCTTCCGGGCAGCTTCTGGATATTGCACCATGGCTGGCTCTCAAGCTGTAGATGCCACTTGACTACAACCTGCCCCCGAGCATATCATTTATCATTGTCTCCCCACTGCTTATAACCAGCGCTGGAATATACTAAGCACCCAATAAATATTCCAGGAATGGGATTTTATTTTGGCAGCTGAGACTCACTTTTCTTCTTAAGGTGGACAAAGCACTTCCCAGCCTGTATTGGTCGCTGCTTTAGAGAGACAACACAGGAGACGTTCAGGCCTGAAGAGTTTAGTAGAACCGTCCTTTCATTTCACAGAGCTTTGTTATCACGGGAGTTGGAGCAAATTCAAGTACCAGTCACTCTGTTTTACCTGGAGTGACGGGTCCACGTGACTCTGATGCACTGTTATCAGTTACCTAAGAAACCTTCCCAAAGGTGCACGAAAGCCTTCCCTTGTGGACTCTTTTCTTGTCATCTTTCAGACTCATTTTCTCCCTCCCTCCATCCAGTCACATATTTTTATCAGACATGCTGGGTAAATTTGAACCTCAGCTATTCATAAAGTTTATGTCATTTTATTTGAGTATTCTGATATTTATGTATGAGACAGAGTGTGAGTTATAAGCTATTTTCAGATGGGAGAAATCACATTCAAAATATTTCCCTTTTGTGAACACATAGTAATATCGAAAATTCAACCTCCAAAATGTAGTGAAATGTTAATGAATCTTAGAATCCTTTGGATGTTTTATTATGAATTAGCATTTTTGACATGGATAATTAAGTTGATTAAAATCATCAGTAGGCTTTTATCTTCTTGGTGTGGATTTTCAATAAAGCATATTTTTCTTTTCTTTCCTGTTTTTTTTTTTTTCTTAAATTGTCATTAGCTCTCTTTAGTCCTAGTCATGATAATTAGAATGGAAAGATAAAAACTTCAATTAAAAAAGAGGAGTTCAGATATCCTGTTTTCTCAGAATCGAATGAACACCTGGTGCTTTTGAAATCCATCATATCATCTGAATTTGTTGGAAAGTAGGGATGGAGAGAAAAAAATTAGGTCCAAGAGGCAAAATAAAGGAAAAAAAAATATCTGTGCACTATAGGTAGAGATATGTACTTTCAAGTATCTTTTCTTTATCTGCTGAGGACATAAATGAATGCAGTATTTGCTGAAATTCAGCTTGCTGGCATTTTCATCATTGTGTATTTGATTTTTTTCCCCTATAAGTTATAGATTTGGTTACAGTTTTGACTCTGGTATACACAGGTTGGATATAACATTTTTAAATTTGCTTTAGGTATTTTAAAGATACAAGGAGCTATGCCAAAAAAAATTCCATCTTATAAATATACATTTTTTAATATAGGTTTTAATTATTAGTATAGATGGATATAAAATTTGAAGAGATTAGATTTCACCCAGTTTCAGCAGCCCTCCACAGTAGACTTCAACTCCAACTTGGAATGTGGTGACAGTACATAAAAATTCCAGCAGTAAGGGGCCAGCCTGGTGGCGCAGAGGTTAAGTTCGCACGTTCTGCTTCGACTGCTTGGGGTTAGCCGGTTTGGGTCCCGGCTGCGGACATGGCACCTCTTGGCAAGCCATGCTGTGGTAGGCATCCCACATATAAAGTAGAGGAAGATGGGCATGGATGTTAGGTCAGGGCCAGTCTCCCTCAGCAATAAGAGGAGGATTGGCAGGTGTTAGCTCAGGGCTAATCCCCGGCCCCCCAAAAAAACTGCAGCAGTAATTCTATGGTTAAAGGCATTGTACAGGGTCTGAGTTTATTTGGCTTAAGCTAGTTTCTGATAGGAGTTTAAAGATATCTGGTGGTTGGTTCCTAGAATTTTTCTGAATAGATGGCCTAGCAGCACAAACAACCATGAAACCCATGGAATCCTAGAATTGTGTTAAAAGAAAAGAAAACTTTAAAATCTCAACGTGACATATATTTGCTGTTCTGAGAAACGGTTAGGTGCTGTATTATTAGAATTTAAGAGGACTCCTAAGCATCCAGAGTATCCTAGGATTTGAGAAATCTGAAATATATGCTAATAGAAGTGATGAGTTTTGCTTTAGTTGAATAAATTATATTTGCACACATTTTTGCAACCTTTTTTATGGCAACTTAGTCTTCTTTAGGGACAATCACCCTCTGTTGGGTTGACAAGTTCTGTAATTGACTGACAGAGATCTAGCATCCATCCAACCCCTACAGAATGATATTGAATTGTTTGCCAAAAGGTTTGCCAGAGGGAGGCTGAATGCCAATGCTGAGCTCAGTGTCTTCTCATCAAACAGATTTTACTTGTATTTTCTGAGAGAAAAAAATTGCTTAAGTTAGAACAGCACACACAGGAAAAAAAGGACAAGGTCAACTAATATCATCTTTTCAAATACTTTATACTATTACTTCTGCTCAGATTTTAATGGTAGTCATTACAAATCTAATTAAACCTACTATAATGCAATAATATAGAATAAAGACAATATATATACATCCTTGTATGTATCTGTTGTATGCAGATGTTCCAAAAGTTTTCTGAAAATATGCAAACTGGAGATTTATTTAATTTAAAAGTGCTCTTTTCAAATCAGGAAGTCCTACATGCCTTTCTTCAGTGGACTCGTGTAATTTGGCGTTGTTCTTGCAGTTGTCATCCTTCTCCCCTCTGTCATCTCCTCGTTTTTTCAGTATACAAATATACAAGTATTCTATAATCATCCTAAAAACAATTACAACACTAACAACAAAACCAGCTCTTTTGACTCCACACCCTTCTTTGTTTATTGCATATGGGGATGCCTACTTCTTTTCCATTTCTCTGCTCCACTTCAAGAGACATTTGTTGAGAAGTATTTGTAATATCATGTCACCCCTCCTCATCTCCCATTCTCTCCTCAGTCCACTCCAATAGGGCTTTCATCCCCATAACTCCACTGAAATTGATCTCACCTACGTCTCCAGTGATCCACATGTTGCCAAGTCCAGATATCTTTAAATTTCTAATCTCAAGGAACTTGAACTCTCAATAGCATTGAAAGTAATTGATATTTTCATCCTCTTAATATACTTTTCTTTGGGGTTATGCAACACTGTTTACCCTTGTTTTCGCCTACCTCACCAGCCGTCACTCAGGTGTGGGTTCCACAATGAGTGGCCTTTTGGCCCTTCTCCACATCAGACATCAGTGAGTCTCCTTTATTGGCTCTCATTCCACTGTCTTATTTCCATCTGTTGGGATGCTCCAAGGTCAAGCAGTAGAAATTCTTCTCTTCCCTGTTTATATCTTCTCCTTAGATGACCTTGTTCAGTGCCTTGATTAAAAAACTGTCTTTATGCTGATGACTCTCAAACTTATGTCTTCAGCTTTGACCACTCCTCTGAGCTCCAAGAGCAGGTCAGGATGTCTAAAAGGGATATCAGATATTACTGACCAATATAAATCTTGATTTCAACTCCTGCAAAAAAAATGTCCCTCCCTTGGTCTTTTGCATCTTTTCAAATAGGATTGTCCTCTTGTTCTTCACTATTACAGAAGTGCTGTTGAGGATGTGGAGCAACTGATTCAGATAGAAAGGATTCTACTAGTAGCTGCATATTTAGAAGATATTAACTCTTCACTCAGAAAAAGGACTCGAATTTCATAGAGTTTGGCAAATCACAAATGCCATTAGAATGACACATGACATGCAGCCATTTCTAAATAAAAGTCTAATGTTTAGAGCCAGGATTCTTGTTTAAGTGCTTTAGGAACAAATTATTAAAGTTTACATATGTGTACTCCACCCCCAAATCATTAAGCTGTCAGTCAACACATTTTTATTGCATGCTTCCGCTCTACTAAACATTGTGCTAGATGCTACGTTTACCTTAGTGATGTAAAGATACATGACCCCAGATTCAAACTGGAATAGAATGCAGGCAATAAACAAGCAATACATAGATAATTACTACTTAAAACTTGAAAAGGATGTAAAAAAAGAGGAAGTCAATATTAGAAAAGATAGCAAAAGAAAACTCTAAGTTTTGTTTGCTTATTTGTTTTAACAATAAAAACTGAGTTCAACTAATTCTGAATAACTACCACCTGTGAGACACTATTATTTAATAAGGCAATGATGAAAACTACATATTACCTAAGAGCAAGGAAATTGTCTAGTACTCATAACTAAAATGGTTGTTGATGCTCTTTGATTTTCCAAAAACAAATGCTTAGTTCATTTAGTCTGAAATTTAATTTTGGATATAATAAGAGCTGAATTTTTTTCTTGATATAGTTTACCTAGATCAACGGTTTGAAATGTTTCAAGTATAAGGACCTATATTCAGAATCAATATATTTTCAAGGGTTTTCACATGATATCATTTATACCTGCTGTCATTTATGGAAAAAAAGAGCCCACAGTTACTATGAATTTAATAACTCTTTAAAATAAGTGTGCATTTATTCAGAATTCTATGTACTTTAAGTATAGTCACATATGTATTTGCAATGCATATTATTTGTTAACAATAACTCATACATTCGGGGAAAGGGTTCCTTAGAAAGAATCAGCTAGATATAGAGGAGGAAGTATTGCTATACTTGGATTTTCTATTGCCTCCTACCTGGACATGAGGGAAGCCCAGTGCCATACTTTTGTATAGTACTTAACAATATACAGAGGAGAGAAGGAGAAGAGGCGGAGCACAGAGGACTCTTAGGCAATGAAATTATTTCGTATGATACTGTAATAGTGGATACATGTCATCACACATTTGTAAAAACCCATAGAATGTACACCACCAAGAGTGAACCCTACTGTAAACTACGGACTTTGGGTGATTATGAAAATTCTGTTTCCATGTAGTCCCTTGTGACAGAAACCAAATTGTCACATGGAGATACAGCATGAATTTTTCAGGATGTAATTTTAAAAAGGAAGAGATTTGGCAATTTGTATTCTACTGTATTTCATTTGTAGCACGGCTTGCATAATTATTTGGCATATATTTGTTTTCTGGCAACATTTATTGAACTTTTACGAATAGTTGAGACATACACAGAATCTTTACCCCTTTCTTTCTTCAATAACCTGGCTACTGCTTGTGAACCCATATTTTCCAAGAAAGGGGTTTTGCCTTTTTGCACAGGTGAAGCATATAACCGAACAATAATCACCCAGCACACGTCTTCATCAAATGAGTTCACTAAAGGTAACTCTCAGTTTTGGAAATTCTAGAGATCAGGTTTCCTCTCTTCCCCTCTACCATGCACGTGGTGTGCAGACACGAAGCCTAGAACAGTTGCAGTCATTTGCCCACAAGAAGAAAGTTAGTCTGAGCGGGGACAGAGCCAAGAAAATCCTGGGAAATCCATCTGGGCCCTAATCATGTTTAATGTCAAGTCCAATTTAATTCATGGCACTGTCAGTCATGTGAGGACAGAATTTTCTTGCAGTTATTTGCCAGTTTGAATCAGGCCTGCAGTTACTTGCAAATGAAGTATAGAACGGATAAGAAATTTGTTACCAGGAGTGGGGTTACAAAGAACATGCTAGCATTCTTTAAAAGTGAGGGAAGTTAGAAAGACCACTCTCTCAGACAAGAAGATGAAAATCTTTGCACAATGGTTGGTTAAAATGGAGGCAGTGTAACTTGGCCCTCGGAGGATGTGCTACCCAAACTACAGTATTAGGTAACTGAGAAAAAAAAATAGTAGGAGAAATTCTGTAGCCAAAAAAAAACCAATCTCGCTTTATTACATACCTCTCAAAGCAGACAGAATAGAAAAGAAAGCTTTGCCAGGCATGGCTCTTCTGTCTTTGGTTTGCAACACAAGCACACTAAGTTTAATTCTGAGAGACCCCCTGATTGGAAAAGATGAATTACCTAAAACAAAGCAAATAGAAGGCAGTCAAAAGCAGAGTCACAAGAAATACAGCAGGAGAAAATAGAGGAATAGGAAATATATCCTAGCATATTTTTAAAGCATTTTCTCCTGAAAAAAATATAAACACTCACATTATGGAAATGAAAACAAAATGAAGGCTGAGAGGAGACAAATAAATACTCACCCACTACAGCTCATTGTTTCTATCGGCTTCCATAAAGATACAATTTATATATATGTATCCAAAATAGGAATACATCCCATACAGATAAATGTTTCCCAATTAAAGATGGAAGCGCAGCTATAATTATAATATTGTTTTTCAAAAGTCTTTCAGTAGATTATTTATCCACTTGAATTTCAAATTGTTTAAGGTTAGTGCATTAAATCTTTTACACATGTAATTAGCTGACATTCTTTTTATAGATATAAATCAAGTAAGCATTATTTTTCCAATAATTGACAGATTAAACAATATTTTTCTAAGATGCTGTGGACAACAAACTTATAACAAACCTCATTAAGAATAATGGTTAATAAACATATAAAAAAACTGATTTCCTTTTTACAGTACATATTTAATTTTCTGGTTTCCAGTTTACAAGTGTTTCAAAAGAACATGAATGATTTTACCTCTTCAGCAATACTTTGATATTAATTCAAGATATTTTGATTCAGTATATGGCAATAAATCTCCACTTATGTTAGCCATTAGTATTTTCTTTTTTTAATGGAGATGTAACAGTAACAACCACTACCTATAAAACACATCATTATTTTGGTGGTTTTACAAATCTTTTCTCCGGTTGTAAAAAAAAATCTAAGAATGAGAGAACGCTACAAACTTAATGAATATGACTTCCACCTTAATATTTCTGTTTTATCTTGAAAGGGAACACTACAAATATGACATTTCTAAAGAGACCATCTTGCTAATGTTATAAAAGATTGGTGGGAGCAAGAAATCGTATCACTGATACGTGGAATTTTGTAGTTATCTCTACAAATCATTAGGAAAATGTTGATAGGTAAAAAACAAACCAAAAAGAAAATGTTGTGGTGATCCCTAAAACATTTTGGCGACGAGTAGCTTAGTCTAAACCAAATATTTTTTCCCCATCATAATAATCACTCTCCTCTCAACTGTCTTTAAAAAAATACATTACACAGTTCATAGCAAAAATTAAAGACAGCACAAACTATTTTCAAGAACAGAAAAATCTCTAGAGCAGAAAGATAGTAAAGAGCAGACTTCTTTGGGGACATTAGTCAATTAGCTTGTCATTCATTATGAAGATTTCTCTTTCCTCTTATGCGGAGAGTCTACTCTACTTGACGTTGCCACCCCATTTTCTGTTCCTTTTCTGGAAGACCTGCCTTTAGTCCGTTTCTTCTTCACACTTGGGGCCTGAAGAGTAGCATCTTCTTCCATCCACCTCTGAAGCTGGACATTAAATAAATTCCATGTTATATAGGCTTGGATAGTGCAACTGGACGACAGAACGGCAATTTTGGCTGCCAACACATTCACGTTTCCGGTGACGGCATCGGGATTCCGATTCTGCCCTCCAGCCAGGTGAAAGCCCACAGCGAGCACGGAGACAATTAAAGTCACAAGTCGACCCAAAATAAACACAATTGCCCACAGAGAAATGTCTTTCTGGTACTTTTCATCACTAAAATAAAACAGGTCGCAAATGTGGGAAAGTAATTCAACAAAGTAATGCATCATCAGGAGAACAAGTCCCAGATGATTCAAGTACAGGAGATAGGCTCCGGCGATGTGAAAGAGGTGAAGCCCAATGTAGACAAGCTGACGGGGGATGTCTTGTTTTTTCGTTCTCTGGAAGTAGAGTTCAGGAAAGGCATGAAACCAGTAAGCCAACTGTGAGATATAGAAAAACTTCATCTGAAACGTCATCACGTTATGGTAATGCGCCTCCCATAAGAGAGTGGGGTCCGACAGGCAGTTTTCAGAGATCAGAATGAACGTGCCCCAAATACAAGAGACAAGGTAGAATGCACTCAACTGACCAGATTCGTTAAATCTGCTTTGTTTCGCTTTGGGGAACTGCATTCGCCTGTTAATTTTGTCCAACACATACTCCTGAAGGGTGGCGTGAATGATGATTGCCACGAGCATGTAGAAGAAAACCGTGGCCAGATCTCTGATGCCATAATGATAAAGGACCTTTAAGTCCGTGGCTGGTTCTTCTGCCGCGGGGAAGGTAACGCTGTGCTGCAGAGTAATAAACACGATAGATGCTTCTGCTGCTCCCTCGAACATGAGCCCCAGCACGAAGAACATCCCCACGCAGGCGACGAGGTCTGCATGATTCTGCAGGATGAATTCGTGGCTCAGGACTGGGGGGTTCCTGGGGCTCTTCTTACGGAACGCCATGATGGCGCTTCCCGGATACTCACCGACGAGCGGCAGCTGCCTCCCCCGGGCTGCTCCTCACAGCGCCGCCGCCGCCGCCGCCCCGGGGGCTTCGCTCCCCATCCCGGAGCCAGGCCCGGGTCGCCGCGGCCGCCCGCCCGGAGCAAATCAATCAAAGCGGAGGGCCGAGCCGCACGGAGCATGCGCGCAGCGGCCCCGCCGAGGCAGGGAAGGAAATCGAGCGCCGCGCCCCTGCCCGCGCCAGGCCCGGGGGTGCGAGCGTGGATCTCCCCGTTGATCGTCGCCTCTTGAAACCCACGGCCATCGTCAACATGCTCCTGCGTGATTTTTCAATGGCATCTTCATTAATAATCACAACAAGGCAGGATGAAACTCTGGTAGTTCTTCATCAGAATGATAACTATAAAAGCAGCAGCAGCAGCATCATAATAATGATAGAAGCAAACTCAACAGTGCTTAGGATTTACCAGGTCCTGTTGTAAGCACTTTTATATATGTAACCTTTCTAGAAAACCCAATGAACTAAATAATGTTACAGTCTCCTTTTTTCTTTTTTTTTTTTTTTGCTGAAGAGAAACTGAGGCACAGAGGGATTAACTGATGTACCCCAAATCACACAGCTGGTAATTTAGAGCCAAGATTTGAGTCCAGTCTGGATCCAGACCATGAGCTCTTCACTACTGCGCTCTATTACCTCTTATTGTAAATCAATCACACCCGGAAATATTTTACTAGAGTGACAGCACAGCATACTAAAAAATAGGTCCCCTATTAGCAATAATAATAGTTGTGGCAAGGATACTGTCTAATCAGTAATCGTATTTATTGTATTTTACAAGATTGGGTGGTGGTTGGAAAGGAAAACTATCAGTTCACGGAAAGGTCTTCTGTCTACAAAGCCCACAACTGAACTTCCTCACTCTAGCAGATAAGAAACTCATGTTTCAGTACTAATGTTTTTTGTATATAATGTTGCTAAAATTCACATATCCAAAAATAGCTTCTTTTGTAAATGCTGGTATCTTCCTCAATTCAAATTTCATATTAGTCTTCAAATTTCTCTTTGAATTCAGAGCAATTCTCTTGTATCTTCTGTGTCTTATGAGATCCTGATCATTCCTGATAGAGTTAAGGTTTGAAGTTTGGAATATACGTTTCAGAAAAAAAGGGGTGCATGATTTAGAGAATGAAGCACACATTAAATTTAGAATGCCCAATGCCTTTTATCATTGTTTCTCTGTATGCTGTGCACTGACAAAAGATGCAGTCCAACTTGGGTAATTGCTTCTAAGATGTTGAACAAAATACTCTCATCAAGAGACAGTATGCTGGCATTTCCTAGGACAGCCAAACAAGTGTACCCAGAATTTGTTATGGAAAATATTCCTCCAGCCAGCCTGGTGGCGCAGTGGTTAAGTTCTCACGTTCCGCTTCTCGGCAGCCTGGGGTTCACTGGTTTGGATCCCAGGTGTGGACATGGCACCACTTGGCAAAAGCCATGCCGTGGCAGACGTCCCATGTATAAAGTAGAGGAAGATGGGCATGGATGTTAGCTCGGGGCCAGTCTTCCTCAGGAAAAAGAGGAGGATTGGCAGTAGTTATCTCAGAGCTAATCTTCCTCAAAAAAAAAAAAAAGGAAAGTATTCCTGAGTTAAGGAAAGTACTGACACAGTTTTCCATGGTAAGAATTCTCTATTTCTTGAAGGATTCCTCGTTGGATAGTCCACTTTTTTTTAAGGATCTGCTGCCCTTTGTTTTCTTTGGTTTTCCTAGCTGTTACTCAGTCCTTGGCTCTGACAGCTCAATTTTGGTTGCTGTCTAAGGTTAACTAAATCAGTGAGGGATCATAAATAGAGGTACAAAAATTAGGGCATCAAGAAGGAGAAAAAAATCAAATTTGTTGAAAGCAGCCAGGAGGAAACATCAAAGAGCAGAGCAGTGCCTTGTGGGAATTGTCAAGAGTTTATTCAGGGAAGTACATATTTACTGTTTTGAAACTAGTCATAATTTTAAACATAGAATCCATCAGCCTTCTTACAGGTGTAAGAAGGTATCCCTTCTATACAGGTACAGCCAGTATGACTGTGATCATTTTGTGACACTAACTAAATATGAAAATACTTGTGTGATTCCCGAGCTGAGGTTTCTGTTTGTATTTCTGTTTGACACTATTTTTGACAGCCCTCCCAACTCTGCCTATGCAAATACGATAGATTTTGCCTCAAAAAAGGTACACATCAAAGTGAACAGCATGGAGGAGGATTTTTTTTTTGTCCTTCAAAAACATGGATTAAGTACTACAAGTTGATTTGTGTTTGTGGATTTGTATATTTTAAAAGATAAAAAACCCCAGACGCCATATATTGTTATGTGTTAATCTTTGTCTTGGTGACATAATAGTTGATTACACCATTAATTATGGAGTATTAAGTATACTATAGGTTTTCAAGGAATTAACATTCCATCAACAACTTTACAGTGCAACCAAGAGAGGAATGGAAAGATCAGTGTCTGAGTATCCTATACAGAGAATTGGCACACATTGGGCAAAGTGTGGGTGGTTTTTTTTTTTTTTTTGCAGAGGAAGATTAGCCCTAAGCTAACATTTGTTGCCAATCTTTTTTTTTGCCTGAGGAAGATTAGCCCTGAGCTAACATCTGTGCCAATCCTCCTCTATTTTATATATGGGTCACTGCTACATCATGGTGTGGTATAGGACCACTCCTGGGATCCTGGGCTACTGAAGTGGAGCATGTCAAACTTAAGCGCTAGGCCACATGGCCAGCCCCACAAAGTGTCCGTTAAAATGCTATATTGATTTTGGTATAAGAAACGTTTTATTAAAAAAATCAGTAGAAACCCCCAGTATAATTTAGGTAGTATATCTTAAGTCAGTACTAATAATTAGCTCTTTCCATTAGCTATGGAATGTAACATTTTAATGTCTGTATTTTATAACTTAACATTATTGTTTATATGAATAGCTTAGCTAAAAATTCTATTAAATGACTTTGTCCCTTTTTAAAACATAATTTCCCAAGAGAGATAAACTGACATTGATTCTGACTTTGTTAAAGTAGTAAAGTATGTACATTAAGAACTTTATAATACAGACATGGCCTCATCTTTCAATATTTTTCTATTTCAATTATATACCTTTACAATACCAAACCTTTGAATAATTTAAATTTGGATAATGCAGGTAATTGGATTGAACATTCAAATGCTAGAATTCAATAGCATTTGAAGAAGCTAAATATGTTAGAAAAGAACTACTTCAAAAGATCAGACCCAACTCACTCTAAATAAATTTCTATAATTAGTAGTCATAACTGACTGAGCTCACCAATACATAGCTCCATTAAACAAAACACAATACAATTTAGCTTTTACATGAGATTACAAAGTCTCTTGAGATTTGACTGATTCAAACAGGCTTGAGTAATTCAGTTTAAGAAACATCTATTACAGTTGTCCCTCGGTATCCACGGGGGTTGGTTCCAGAACCCCCAGTGATACCAAAATCTGCTCATCCTCAAGTCTCTTAGTAGGCTCTCTGTATCTGCAAATTCAGTGAACCATGGATGGTAAACATAGTGTTACCTGATCCGAGGTTGGTTGAAACCATGGATGCGGAACCCACAGATAGGGAGGGCTGACTATATTTATCATTTTTATAACTGATAAGATATGTTAAAACATAAGCTTAAAAAAAAAACATGGTATGCAATATGGTTGAATATTTAATGAATAAAGAAAAACTCAACATGCCATTTCCAAATTCCAGAATGCCTATTTTCCGATGTATTTATTAATAACTTAGCAAGTAAAAATAATATGAAACTTTGTCTAAGAATAAACTCCCGGAATAGTTAATAGACAGTCTCTCACTAAAATATAAGAATTGGTAAAAACTAAAATCATCGTTCTGTAGTTTCTTTTGTCAAGTGCCACCTTTATTAAGCAAAATATACCTTGAGCCCACCCTCATGGAGCTTACACGACTCTCCAGGACATACACATTATATACATAGTTTTCAGATAGCTGGTGAAAACTGCGAGGAAGCAAAGGTGAGTAAGAGGCTGAAGTGTGCACGGAGGCGCTGGTTTAGATGGGGTGGGAGGAGGCAGGGAATGCTTCTCTGACCAGGGGATATTTCTATCAAATTAGGGAAAACCACACAAATATCTGGAGGAGAACATCCTAGAACACAGCACGTGCAAATGCTATGAGGCAAGAAGAAGAATGTTCTGTGAACAGCAGAGGGCAGGGTGACAAGAGTGGAGTAAGTGAGAGGGAGGATGGAAGGAACTGAGGTCCTTGGAGGGCATGGCAGGTAAGGCCTGGGGCCAGGGTAAGGACTCTGAAGTTTGGTCTAAGATTGATAGGAGGACCCTTTGAGCATTGTTTTAAATGGGTCACTTTGGCTTCTGCCTGAAAGGGGCAGAAGTTATGGAAGTTATTTATGGAAGGGGCAAAAGTACACAAATGTGGGGCTGGTCCTGTGGCATAGTGGTTAAGTTCAGTATGTTCTGCTTTGATGCCTGGGTTTGTGGATTTGAATCACTAGCATGGACTTACACTACCCATCAGTCATGCTGTGGCAGTGACCCACATAAAATAGAGGAGGATTGGCACAGATGTTAGCTCAGGGACAATCTTCCTTAGCAAAAAAAATAAAGTACACAAATGTTACTGTAATTTGCAAACATTACAATTGAACTACTGTATTTCATAAATTTTTTTTCCTTTTTTTTTAGTGGTTAAATTTGGATGCCTTCTGTGATGTGAACTGATGAGGAATATCCCTGTGATCCTAGTATTCTTCCAAAATTTATTTACCCCTTTCGACGGTATAATGTCTATGACATGGACTATAATAGGGAGCCCATCTTCTATGATTTTCTGCATGTGGAAGACAATGATGCACTTTAAACACAAGGCCTCAGAGGCCCATGGAGGAGAGGGAGTGCCCGGAGTGACAGAGTAAGTAGGCAGCACAGCAAGAACCCGACTGGGCAGGGTAATTCCTGCTGCAGCGTCTCGTGGCTACAGTACCAGCCAGCCGGCCACTGACTCCATGAAAGGGATTCATATGGTAAAGGACAAGTGACAGGGTGTCAGCGGTTGGGGCCATTTGGGGTTAAGAGGCTCCAGGGTTACTGGGGAGGGGAAGGCACTCTTGTCTGCTGGATCACCTGGAGCCCAAGGAGCACTGAATTGCAGGCAGAGATAGAGCTTCTCTATGTGGTATGAACATGGAGACAAAGCTGGAGGAAGAGCAGAGTGAGGAGGAGGCTGATTCCCCTGGGCCTCTGGTTCCCAAATGGCTGGGACCCAGCGCAGGGAGAACTTGTACATCCTGATTGCTGCTGCTGCCCTGGCTCCTCCATAGTCACTCTCCGCCCCAGGGGCAGTCCCAGTCCTGGGCACACGAAGCACCTGGATCACCCTGGCAGCTCCTTCAACGTCCCATGCGCCCCTACTTGCCCCACGGAGTGTGGCTTTCTTAGTACTCATTTACTTACAAAATCTGAGAATAAGATTATGATTTCTATGGATTATATTAATCTGGTTTGCCTTGATCCATATCATATTTACATGAATCATATATGTTTCAAGTACTTTTTAGGTAATAAATAATGTATATTTGAGCATTTTTTTCAGTTAATGTATTTTAAGTGCTAAAATGCCTTAACTTTTAGAATTCATAGAATAAATTCTAAAGAAGCAAATAATCATGGGACCAAACTGCAACTCAACAGTGACAAAGACAGAAAGTCACTGATGAGAAGAATAATTGGAAATGACAGATGCAAAACACCAGGGTAATCATCAAACATAGAAATTGTGTGAGCATTGCAATTGCCTGTATAACATTCTCTCTTGAATGTTGATCCATATGGTGGGGAAATGCTTTTCATATTCAAAAGCATTATTTTCCTTGATGTTAGGCTTTTCAGTGACCATCCATACTTTTTAAAAGACATTATTGACAGGCTTTATATTTCATCAAAAGCAATGACTAGACTGAATCCCGGTTTTATTCATCTTGACATCCCCATTGCGTACAATAGGTCCTTAGCACGTGTTGTTGAGCAAGTGATTTAGAAATTGATAACTTAAGTGATGTATCTGAGAAGAATGAGATTACAACTGTCTTTATCATGAATTATGTGAATAAATAAATGAAATTGATTGACACCATGTTAACTGCCGAAACAGGCAAGAACAGACTGCCAGAATCAGTATCCTTACAGTAGTGCTGTTACAGACTGGCTGATACGTTAGAAAGAAGATCTTAATGAGCTAAACTGTTGCTTACTATATGAATCCTCTCCATAGCTCCTTCTGTAGGTGGTGAGTTTTGAGTCACTTCTCAAGTGGGGTATAATCATCACGTTAGCTGGCAGCTCATTACATTTTAGATAGTTCTGATGATTTTGAAGTGTCCTCTGCTGTGTCAAAATTACCCTCCTAAAATACACATGCCCTTATGCATTTTAGTATATATTAATTTATATACACACATATAAATAAAACTAAAAATGGAATTTGAATTTTGAATTCCGCTTCTTAGCTTTAATATTATGAAATAAGCATTTGTCTGTGATGCAATTTTTAAAAACATACTTTTTTTTTTTAAGATTTTATTTTTTTTCCTTTTTCTCCCCAACACCCCCCAGTACATAGTTGTATATTCTTCGTTGTGGGTCCTTCCAGTTGTGGCATGTGGGACGCTGCCTCATGAGCAGTGCCATGTCTGCGCCCAGGATTCGAACCAACGAAACACTGGGCCGCCTGCAGCGGAGCACGCGAACTTAACCACTTGGCCACGGGGCCAGCCCCTAAAAACATACTTTTAATGATGGAAAGCTAATCTATAATATGAATTAATTATTTCAATATTATTTAATATTTGTTGTCATATTTTCTATTATAATCTGTAATGAAAACCATTGTATGAAGTTTTGCCATCTGAATGATTTTCTTTTAAATGTTTATAAAATATTTCTAATGTGTGAAAAAGTATACAGAGTAACATAAAAAAAGCTTTATGTTCCTAATACACATATTAAAATTTTTTAACATTCTGGTATATTTGTTTGTGATCATTTTTTAAAGAAGCTATGACATTATAGACTCAGTTTAAACTTTTTTTACCATAATCAATGAATAGTATTTTTGATATTTTTAATGTTACATATAGTAATCTCATACTGTATATTATTATACGATTTAATTTTACTATACTCAACATTGATAGAAATAAAAATTCTTGCCCAGTTCCTTCTTAAATTTAACTACTAAATGGAACGTGGGTGGGAAGAAACCACGACTCTCAGATGTCAGCCGTCGGGCAGAGTGACAGCAAATGTGAATGTGCCCAGCAGGCTCCAGCTTCCTGCTCCTCCTCCCCAGGACTGGGCGCACTGACCAGCAGCATTCTTGACCAACCCCTAAGCACTTCACTGCAGTTGTCTTCGAGGTGGCAGCTTCCACACCTCTCCACGCGTTCTCACTTTGTGGTCCCCTCTTTGATGGTCAGACACGCAAAGCATCTGGAATTTTCCTATAAATTCCAACCAACTAGCTTACACAAACGCTTCAGCCTGTCATAGTTGGTGACTTTCTCTGATCCTCCAAATCCCTTAAATTCCCCAGAACGTCCCTTCCCAAGCTCCCCCTACATTTATATAAGCTCTAATTTCTGTTGTAAGTCATCTGTTCCTGTAAAACATTTATTCGCTCTGTTTTCCCCAATAAACACTGACTAATACACTATTTATGGCAAAATATGTATAGTCTATGGATGTGCTTTTCTATTTTGTCCCATCATGGTTGCTATAAATAAGCATAAACTTAAGAATGAGCAGATCACTTTTTACAACCAAACTTAAGGAAAAAGATCATGTTCTTGTGGAAACTATAATGCAGGTAAATACAACAAAATTTTTTATTTTCAGTAAATCTAAAATTACTGAAAAGCAACTAATTTCATAATATCTTTTTGCCATTCTTCCTATTTTTAGAAATACCTTATTCAGTGATTTTATGCTACTAATTAATATCATATTCTAACAGAGTATATGTTCACTGTATAGATGTGTAATTACAGATATCAGTCAAACTGATGATCTGGCACATCATCCAACTTTGCTAAATCACTAAAAATATATATATATATAATGTCTATTTTAATTAGAAATTCCAACAATGGTCTTTTTTAAGATACTGAAACATTGATATTTAAAAAACCCAATATATATTCTTAAATTGAGCTATAATTCACATAGCATAAAATTCACCCTTTTAACATGTTCAATTCAGTGAATTTTAGTATATTGACAGCAATGTGCAACTGTCATCAACCAACCTTAGAATATTTTCCTCACCCCCCTAAGAAATTCTGTACTCAATAGTCGACTCTCATCATTCCCCTCTCACCAGCCCCAGCAACCATTAGTCTACTTTTGTCTGTGGATTGTCTGTTCTGAACATTTCGTATAGAGAGAATCATTCAACATGTGGCCCTTTGTATCTGCCTTCTCTCACTAAAACAACCCAATATACTTTCAAAATATTTTGTCCTAGAACATTTACACATTTTTCAGATTTTACTTGGAAGACAACAAAATGAAAGGTTTTTTTCACTGTGAAAATTTGTTATTTATATTCTGAGTTGCTCCATTTTGGTATCTGTTTTCTTAAGAGCAAAGGAAAAAATAATCTGATAATTTTCCTCAAAATATATAGATTAGCCATACAATCATATAAGATAGATGGGACAATAGCTCAAAACATGGAGAAAGTGACAGGAGAATAGTAGGGATTTACCAGCTTCGGCTCTGAACATAAAATCCTGGATACTAACATCTATATACTGGTGCCATGATCCCTGGGTGTGCTGCATTGCAAAAATGGCAACAGATGTTTGCAGCTTTCCCATCAGGAAGCAGCATTGACTTCTTCAACCCCTGACTCTGGGCTGGCCTTTCAACTTACTTTATGAATAGACTGCCTTAAAGGGGATGCTGTACATATTATGATCTCAGATCACAAGAGGATTTGTATGCTTCCTTTTCTTCCTTTGGAATCCTGTGGCTCCATGTGAACAGCCTGCTGCTAGAGGAGGAGTGATCACATGGAGGAGAACGGAAGCACCCCAGCCGACAGCCAGACAGCCCCCAAACATCCCAAACATGACAACTGAGTCAGATCCACGAGTGAGCCACAGATAGGAATGGTGCTGATTTGGCTTTCATAAACATCTTTGAAAGTGTACCTTGGTGGACATGAGCATGCAGTTTTCTAAGGCACATATCTAGGAGTGGAAACAACAGGCGTACTTGTGTGTGTGTGTGTGTTTGTGTGTGTGTATGCAGCTTTTGTAGCTCTAGTGACACTGGTTTTAGAAGTTTACCAGCAGAAATCAACCTTATATGCTCTCAAAAACTAAAATGAAGGATATGGTCAGTAAAAGAGGTAAACATTAAAAGTTACAGGATGTGATAACACAGTGCTGTTGCTTCTAAACATATTGTATTCCAATGGATTCAACCTATTCTTATGTGAAATAACAAAGTAAAAATAGCAATGGGATATCATTAGATGACCCTAGAGAAAGACTAGAATGTAAAAAGTGTGACCATACTAACTATTGGTGAAAATGTAGAAAAAGTAACTGTCCTTTGTTACATTCACCTTAGAAAACGAGTTGGCATTATCTAATAAAGTTGAACATATGTGTTATCTCGAATCTTACATTCCACTCGTGACTCATCATGACAAGTACTATCATAATGTCTGGAGGAGATTGTCACAACGTTCTTTTATCATAAGAGGAAACGGTTTGAAGACTTGTTCAAATCTGTTATTAAAGTTGCTATTTGATATCTACAAAATAGGATGGAACATTAGACTTCTGTTAATCTTTATCAATTCATTTATTGAACAAACATTTGTCAAGAAACCGCTAACATGGTCATAGGCACTACATATCTTTTTGCTCTTTCTAAATTCCGTTTGATTACCGAAATGCCCATGGCACTAAGTGACATGGAGGTGTTCCAAGTTTCTGGTTAAAACACAGGGTAAGAAAAAACGGTTTGGTAGATCGAGTCCCAAAGCGAAGTTTGAAGGCTGACCTTGAGAAGACGGCTCTCTTTTTTGTAGTGATTCTAGGAACAATTAATGACTGATCTCCACTTCACTTTTGTCTTATAGATTTAGGTTGTGGATGGTAATTACTTGTTTTTTGAAATGTGTCTCCTATACAGCAGCATAAAAACAAATGAAAATCTAAGTCTACAACATGTTGGCAAGGGCAAAGAAGACTGTGCATTGTTCATTCTGACAAGAAAAATGATTTTACTGTTCCTAACATACCACCTTTCTCACAAATTCCTTCTATAGAATGCATCAATCAGTGGACGTCACTTTTGTGGAAGTCATGATTTGTATTCCTCCTGGCAGCTCTCTTATTTTACAGGCCCTAAAACAGTTTCCGTTAGAGCCTACAACTTCAAGAGAACAGAAAGCCATTGCCTCTATCCGTTTCCTTGGCTCACCACCATTTGATGTTATTGTCTTTCTGCTACTTGCCACCAAAGTTATTGACGATGCTACAAAATGGACAGAATGAGGATTGAATTCTTTTCACACAACCTGATAATTAAATAATGGGGAAAAAAGAGCTACATCTTAAAAGCAAAATAGAAATATCTTACAATAAACGTCCCAAGGCCAAGAGAAATCTTAATTATTTTCTTTGTTTCAAAGCAGACCTATAATTTTGCAAATACAGCAAGCGAAGTTGCTGTAATCTTGTGCTATATCCTCTTGTGGCTTTTATTATAAAATAATTTATGCTTTTTTGAAATATTAAGTAAATATGAAATTATTTCTGGCTGCACAACTGCAAGATATTTTTTCAGTACTAATTCATCTCATCTTTTATCCAATGCATTCTTACTTACTGGCTAGCTAAATTGCAACACAATTTTGGATAACAAATAATGAGCCCATTGAATATTGTATTTTGCAAATCAAGATCTATTTAAGCATCTCTCTTCAATACTACCCCAAAACACATTTTTTTGAGAGTAGAATATCTATTCTTCTAATAAGGGACATATTTGAGTATTAAATAAGAATTTCTAAGAGACACATTATGATAGGCATATGCAACTGATGTTAGGAAATTCAGAGTCAATTAATATTTTAATAATATTAGAAAGGAGTCTGTCACGATAGTCCAGTCATTCAACATGGGATCATAATAAGGATTTCCACTTTGTGAGGGAGAGAGACAGTACAGAGGCAGGTGTCTGACCCTAAAGGGACTGTATTAAAACATGGATCTGGTGTGCGGATAAAAGCAAGGATTTAGTTTCCGGTTAAGATGCAAAATTTGAGAACCAGATCATAAGTGAGAGTAATGATGCTTATATTACTCGATTTTAAGAATTACTATAAAGAAATTATAATCAGAAAATATGGCTTTGATGAAAGCATAGACACACTGATTAATGGAACAGAATAGCGGGCCCAGAGAATGAGCTACATGCATTTGGTTCACTGACTTTGGGAAATCCAATGAGAAAGTGTTGTCATTTTAACAAACAGCACTGGAACGTTTGGACATCTGCATGCAAAACAACAATAATAATAATAATAATGAAGTAATCTAGACAGAGACCTTACACCTTTCATAAACATTAACTCAAAGTGAATTTAAACCTAAATGTAAAATGCAAAAGTATATAACATCTAGAAAACACAGGAGAAAATCTATGTGATTTTAGATTTGTTGACAAGTTTTGATACAAAACCAAAAGCATGATTCTGAAAAAGAAAATGTGATAATTTGGACTTTATTGAAATTAAAAACTTCTGCTCTGCAAAAGATGCTATGAAGAGAATGAAAGGACAAGCCACAGGCAGGGAGGGATTATTTGCAAATTCTGACAAAGGGCTTGTAGCCAGAATATAAAAAGCACTTTTAAAGTCAACATTAGGGGAAAAAGAATCAAAATATTAGAAAAGATCTGAACAGATACCTCGCCCAGGAGGATATATGGATGACAACCAAATACAGGAAAAGGTGTGCAATATCATGTTATTAGGGAAATGCAAATAAAACCACAGAGACACTATTAAACAGATATTAGAATGGCTAAAATCCGAAAACCTGACAATACCAATTACCGGCAAAGGTGGGAGCAAAACAGGGGTCCTCATTCATTGCTGGTGGGAATGCAAAATAGTATGGCCATTTTGGAAGATAGTGTGGTGGTTTCACATAAAGCTGAACATAGTCTCACCATATGATGCAGCAATGGCTTTAAATATTCACCCAACTCATTTGAAAACTTATGCCCACACAAAAACCCATACGCAGATGTTTATAGAAGCTTTGTTTATGATCATGAAAACTGAAAACAACAAAGATGCCCGTTAAGAGGTGAATGGATAAACTGTGGTACAGCCATAGATTGGAATATTATTGAACAACAAAAAGGAATGGACTACCAATCTAAGTATAAATCTTAAAATGAATATTACTAAGTGAAATGAGTGAGTCTGTAAAGGAAACATATATATGATTCCATTTACGTGACATTCTGGAAAAGGCAAAACTGTAGATCCGAGGTTACCAGCTTCTTTGAGTGAGAAAGGAATTGAAGAGGTGAAGTACAGGGAATTTTATAGGGCTATGAAACTGTTCTGTTGGATACTATAGTGATGGATAAACAAAACTATGCATTTGTGAAAACCCGTAGAAAACCTTACAGCATAAAGTGAACTCTATGTATGCAAATTTTAAAAATCACTTATGAGATGTGGGGATTCCCGGGTGGAATGCAGCCTGTGACAAAAGAGTCTAACTGTATCACAAATGTGTGAAATGTCATCACTGAAGGGCATGGGCAGAAAGGAGCTGAGCTAAGCAGCTTGGGAAATGGGTGAAGACTGTAAGACTACAGACACAGGAAGTACACACTGGCACTGCGCCCTGGGTGGTAAACTATTTCCCATGGGAGTAAGGTATAAAGTTCTGAAACTTCTGTACATATATACCGAGATTTAAAAGACAGGTACATGGTTGGCATGTGGTGGGAGCCAAGCTTCTCACTCTTAGAGTAGCAGTTTACAGATAATCAAGAAATGTCTGGAATAATCCATGCATTTATGGACTAGAGTTGGAGTCACTATGAACTCATGTTTAGTTTAATATAAATACAGGTACAGATTGTCTCAGTCAATTTGGGTTGCTATAACAGACTACCATAGACTGAGTGACGTAAACAGAAAACGTTTATTTCTCACAGTTTGGGAGTCTGGAAGTCCAAGATCAGGGTATCAACATAGTGAGTTTGTGGTGAGGGCTCTTCTCCTGATTCACTGAAAGCAGCCATCTTACTGTTTCCTCATTTGGTAGAGAGAGGAAGCTCTGGTCCCTTCATCTGCTTATAAGAGCACTAATCCCATCATGAGGTCCTTTCCCTCATGACCTAATCGAACCTGAATTACCTCCCAAAGGCCAGCTCCAAACACTGTCACATTGGGGATTAGGGTGTCAACATCTGAATTGTAGGGAGAAACAAACATTTAGTCCACAGCAGAGATGTATGCATACAGATACTTCCTATTTATTTATTTTACAGATATATAATAATGTATTTCCTGTTTCTGTCAGCTATGAGGGTCTAGAAGCAATGGCATCAAAGTAACATCAAATGCATGCAGCACCCAATTCTTGGCTTCTAACATCATTCTCCCAGAAAAGGAATCAGTGCTCCTTGGAGAAATGGCTGATTCTAAGACTGGGGCAGGAAATGCATAAGATGAATCTAGAGCACCTGACAGTGACATAAAGCAAGGAAGTGCTCAAAATAAAACAAACAAAGCCAATAAATATACGTCAAAAGGACACCATAGCCAACTGAGAGTTCTCAATGGCCAAAGCCAGAAGAATTTGAACAAGAAAATGAACACAGTGTTGTAGTATAACTCAAGGTATAAAGCAAAAAACCAGGAGTCCAAAAGGATACAAATAAATGATTGAATAAATAAATAAATGAGGGAAAATATACAAATCCTTTGTGCAGAGAAATTCCAGATAATTTTATGTAGATACATCTTCTCAAGGAGGAAGAGCATAACTCCTACTCCTTGAGTCTGGGCTGTGCACAGTGACTTCCTTCCAAAAAGCACAGAAAGAGGGGAAAAGAGTAACTTTCACATGGGAGAAGGCTGACAGACAGTACCTCAGCCAGGCGATCAGGATGGGCATCGGCAGTGATAAGTCGTGTGGATAGTAGATATCCTGTAATGATTTGATGAAAGTGACACTTTACTTCTGTGGTTTTCCTCCTTAAAACCCATGACCTCAGTTTAATCATTAAAGAAATGTCAGACAAATATGAGTAGAGGAACATTCTACACAATACCTGGCCAGCACTCTTCAAAACTGTCAAGGTCAAACAAGGAAAGTCTGAGAAACATTTACAGCCCAAGGGATTCTAAAGAGACAGGATAACTAAATGTAATGTGGTATTATAGATAGAACAGAAAAGGACCTCAGGTAAAAATCACCAAGGAGATCTAAATAAAGCATGAACTTTAGTTAGTAACATTATTTTACTGTTGGCTCATTAGTGTGACAAATACAGCATAGGCATGTCGGGTAACAGCAGGGTAAACTAGACATAAGGTATACCAGAAATCTCTACTATTCTGATGACTTTTCTGTAAATGTAAAAATATTCTTAAATAAAAAAGTTTATTTAGAGAAAAAATAGTGATGCTGACCCAAGTGCATATGTCTAGAATTTTACCTGCATGAAATTAACATGAAGTCTAGAAGCAGTTTAGTCTAAACTGGCAGTTAGGGAATCACTTTCCTTTTTGGAGGCGAGAACAACCAGTGCTGGAAATTGTCATCAAAAAGCACGCACCAGTTTTTTCTCTTTCTTGTACTTTTATTACTACTTAATATTGTCTCTGACTCTGTCAGTGAAACTATAGTGCTAAAATTCATTATTTTATCCTGGCATCAGAATTTTTTTATCTGAACTTTTTAGTGATGAATTCAGATGTTAACATAAAAACACTTTTTTTGTTTGTTTTTTGAAGTAAAAATAAGAATGCTAGCCATCTCAAATTATGGTTGTTTTGCCTCACTTGACAGGACTCTGTTTTTCAATCAAATATTATTAGGGTTCATTCTACCTCCTCTGCTTCTAGCTTCCCCAACTGGATGTGGTCCCTGGTGTGCTATACATGACAAAATGCGCCAGTCTCTGAAAATGACTTTTTAAAATATTTGACCTTTTCATAGTTGTTATACAGTCGGAAATAAAATCTTTGAGTTTACTCTAAGTTTGGTTTGACATTACAATACTCATACCAGGGGTCAGCAGATGATAGCACGTGAGCGGAATTCATCCTGTGGCCTGTTTTTGTATGGCCTTTGAGCTAAGCATGGTTTTCATAATAGTCTCTCTCCAAAAGTCATGTCCATCTGGCACCTGTTGATGTGACCTCATTTGGAAATACTCTTTGCAGGTATAATCGAGTTAAGAGGAGGTCACATTAGATCAGAGTGAGCCCTAAATCCAAGCACTGGTCTCCGTTTAGGAAGTGACACAGACAAGTGGAGATATTTACACACAAAGGAGAAGGCTGTGTGAAGAAGGGACAGAGATTGGGGTGATGCAGCTCCAAGCCTAGGAATAGCAATGATGGCCAGCAGCACCCAGAAGCTCCAAGAGGCAAGGGGAGAGTCTTCCCTGGAGCCTTCAGAAGGAGCATCGTCTGTTGATACCTTGATTTCAGACTTCTAGCTTCCAGAACTGTGAGAAGATAAATTTCTATTGTTTTAAGCCATCAAGTTTGAAGTAATTTGTTACAGCAGTCTTAAAAAACTAACACATATTTTTAAAAGGTTGTAAACACAAAAACAAAGAAGAATATGTAACAGACATCATATGTGGCCTTCAAAGCATAAAAATACTTACTAGCTGGCTCTTTAAGAATAGTTCATGTACCCCTGCTTTCGAGGCTTACTTTAAAGCTTTTCATGGGTGGGTCTGGAGCAGCCTTCAGTCTAGGGATCATTTGCCCTTGCTACTAACATTTGACCCTTCAGGGATCTCTTCTCAAAGCCCCAGGTGGTAAACTAGCCCTCTCTGCTCCAGCTGGTTAGACACCTCTGTGCCCTGTGTCGGCTCCTCGCATGGCCTTATGCAGTCTCACCTGCTGCATGCATGGCTTAGAAGTCAGCTGACTCAATGGGATCCCTGTGTGTTTTTTCAACATTGCTTCTTTCCCTCTGGAACTCTGCTTTGCAATGTACAGCCACCTGATCCTTCCTAAATTCTGATCTCCTCAACTCCTGGGGTCACTATGCTCTGTCTGGGATTCCCACCCCTGCTCCCGGGCCTGGCATGCATCATCCAGCAATGTGAGGTAAGGCTCACAGGAATCCTGTGCTACTTGCTATCCAATATCTGCAAATATTTTTCCATATATTTTGCCCAGTTTGCCTAGCAGTGTCCAGCCGGCTTGTAAGTCTCAACTCCATTACTCTATCATTATTGGAAGAAGAAGCCCACTCAGCTTTTATTTTTATTATTTTAAATGTGAATCAGTATATTTGAGTGTAACAAGAAGAGTTAAGCGTATGATCCATGTCTTGAACCCGGGATATTATAAGACTTCTTCCCTGTCTAAGGCCAAAGTGCTCATTTAATTCTGTAAAACTCATTCACAGCCCCAATCCCAGATTGCTTGTTTGATGTAAAGGCTGACTTTCTAGGGAAGCTCCAAACCTTGCCTCTAAAAACCACTCCTTATAACAACCCAGAAGTGCCATGGGCTGAGGCTTCCAGCCAAGAAAATGAAAAATTAAAAAATCTAAGATATTAGACTAACATTATGTTTTCACTTGTTTCTTTGACACATTAGATATCTACAAACAAAACTTTTTTGTTTTCTACATCATACCCAAGTTTCAGATGTTTGAATCAAGCCCCAAATTAGCCAATACAATGGGGTATATAATTGGAGTTAGAGAGTTACATCCAAGTATATGCAGGTGCCCCCAAAATATTGATTAGTAAAATAATTGAATCATTTCATAAGACTATATTAGCTCCTGGAGGCCTTGGTAGACCAGTCTGTGTATATCTCAAGATAAATGAAAAAGAAAATACAGTGTATCAAAACTTATGGGATGCAAGAAAAGCAGTTCTAAGAGAGAATTTTGTAGTGATAAATGCCTAGATTAACAAAAAGAAGAAAAATCTCAGAAAAACCCCTGACTTTATACCTCAAGGAATTAGAAAAGAAGAACAAGGTAAGCCCAAATTTAGCAGCAGGAAGGAAATAATAAAGATTAGAGTAGAAATAAATGAAATAGAAAATAGAAAAAATTGACTACATTAAGAGCTGGTTTTTTGAAAGGATAAACAAAATCAACAAACACTTAGCTAGTTTAACCAAAAACAAAAAACAAAAAAAGGGAGAATACTCAAAAAAATTAAATCAGAAATTAAAGAGGAGACATTACAGAAATGCCACAGAAATAAAACAAATATTATAAGGGATCATTGTTAATAACTATATGCCAACAAATTGGACAATCTAGAAGAAATGGAAAAATTCCTAGAAACATATAACCTACCAAGACTGAATCAAGAAGAAATAAAAAACCTGAACAGACCAATAAAAAGTAAGGAAGTTGAATCAGTAATTAAAAACCTCTTATCAAAGAAAAGCCCAGGACCAAATAGCTTCATAGGTAAATTTAAACAATTAAAGAAGAATTAAGACCAATCCTTCTTAAATTCTTCCAAAAGAATAAAAAAGGAAACACTTCTGAATTCACTTTGTGAGGCCAGCATCACCATGACAGCAAAGCCACAGAAAAACACCACGAAAGAAGAAAAGTAGAGGCCAATAAGCCTGATGAACATGGATGCAAAAATCCTCAATAAAATATTAGCAAACTGAGTTCAGCATGACTCTTCCAATTGTGATAGAGTAAAAGGATCACACACCATCATCAACTGAGATTTATCCCTGGGATGTAAGGATGGTTCATCATAGGAAAATCAATCAATGTGATGCACCACATTAACAGAATGAAGGCTAAAATTCACATTATCATCTCAGTAGATGCAAAAAAAGGTATCTGACAAAATTCAAACCCTTTTATGTTTCTATACAAAACTATAATTAATTGAGTCGATGATTCCTAGAAACAAGGGATTTAGTTAGAGACAATGAATATTTTCTAAATAATTAGAAGTTCATAATCTAACAGCTCTTCAACTCTTTTGTATTTCTTCTTATGGACAAATGGTATACACAGAGTTTATCTTTCTACAGTATTATTATCAATCAAGTTTCTCAGGGAAACAAACCTTTCTCCAAATTTTCTTTTAAAAATGAAAGTTTTATTTTTCTGATAGAATTATGTGTTATACTCTTTAAAACCTTGGGAAAATAAAGAGAAAAATATATATTTTTTTCTCCTTGAATAGGGCTCAAGCAGCTAAGGAAAAACTCTCTAGGGGATTGTGATGCACAGGAAAATTTCAGAACCGCTGGTTCATGCTGATGTTCCACTGCTTTGATTTGACTCTGTCCACTTTCAACAGACATAGAACACAGTAATTTGATGTAACTAATAAACTCCTTCTCTATTACCTTCCTCTGGGTGATTCTACTTTTTTCCAGTTCAAGGCAATGTTCTCTTCTTGGTCAGTCCAGATATATTAAGCTAATTTATGCCCAATAGTGCTGGTAAGTTAGTCACCACACACCAAAATCCCAGCCTACTCTCAAGGTGAAGTTACTACAGTTGAAGATGATTGACAGTAATCTTAGAGCCACCTAAATGTTCTGTGCTTTAGTATAATAAGCAAAGCATAAAGATAGGTCATAAAAATGTAAAAATTGCTAGTAGTTCACACAACAATTCACCCAAAATAAAATGTGAATTACAAAAATTCCTTAGGTCATTTTCCAAACAAAAGGTAAATAAAAGATATGTATATATATGATACACCTGAACAACCGATGATTCCATACGTTGGGTATTTACTAAAAAAAATTAATAGCTTTAATAATGTATATTATACATGCTACAAAAATTCACTCATGTACAGAGCTGTGCAATTATCACCACAATCTGATTTTAGAATATTTCCATCAGCTCCAAAGGGAGTCTTATGCCCATCTGCAATTACTCCCCACTCCCCTTCCTCCATCCAACCACTAATCCACTGTCTGTTTCTACAGATTTGCCTTATCTGAAATTTTCAAGTAAATGGAATCATGTAATATATATTCTTTTGTCTGGCTTCTTTCACCTAGCGTTTTTGAGTTCAGCCATGTTGCAGCATCTATCAGTACTTCATTTCTTTTTATTCCTTAATAATATTCCATTTTATGGATATAGCACAGTGTGTTCATATATTCATCAGCTGATGGACATTTAGGCTGCTTATTAGAAGACAAAGTAATTTTTTACGTAAAACATCCTAAGGACAATGCAAAAAACTACTAGAAATAAAAAGTAAATGAATCAGGTACAAGAAAATATATCAATAAACAATAATTTTTAAAATATATATGAATAATGAATTAAAAGTAAAAATTGAAGACAAAATACTTTTTACTATAGTATCAGAAAATATTAAATCTTTAAAGCATTTAATAAAACATATGTAAACTCTGTATACTGAAATCTATAAAATCTTCCTATGAGAATTTAAAGAACTAGTGAACGGAGATAACATGTTCCTGGATCAGAAAACTCAATATTGTTGGATGTCTGTTCTCCTGAAATTGATCTATAGATTCAATGCAATCTCCATCAAGATCTTAGTAGGCTTTTGTTTGTGGAAATTTAAACTCTGGTTCTAAAATTTTTTGGATATGTGAAGGACCTAGAATAGCCCAACAATTTTGACAAAGAAGTAACAAGATGCATTAAAGCACATGGTTTCAAGACTTACTATGAAGATACATGGCATGGTATAATGGTAGACATAAATATAGCTGGAACAGAATACACAGTCCAGAAATAGATCATGACATATGTAGTCAATTGATTTTCCACAAAAGTGGCAATGATATTACATGCGGAAAGGAACATTTCTGTTTTTGTTTTTTAACAAAGGGTGCTGGATGCCGTAATAACCATACAGAAAGTAAAAACAGAAACAAAAACTTTGACCCTTATCTCATAACATACACAAAAATAATGGATGCAATATGGATCACAGGCTTCACCTGAAAACTTAAAAAAACTTCCAGATAAAAAAATGTAGGAGAACGCTTTTGTGGCCTTGGAGTAGGCAAAGCCATTTTGGACAGAGCCCAATAGGATGAATCATGAAAGAAAATATGATAAGTTATATTTCATCGATATTAAAATCTTCTGATCTTCAACTTACACCACTAAGAAAATGAAAAGGCATAAATTGGTAAAATACAGTAATACTAGAGGTATTATATTATTTTATATTATATACAGGCAAAGGAATTATATCCAGAATATATAAAGAATTCTAGGATGTTATTTATATAAAAAAATTATAGGCAATAAAATTTGGTTTTAAAAAAAAGGTTTAAACAGACACTCCTCATAAGAAGATAAGGAAATGGGCAATAAGCCCAAGGGCAGATGTTCAACATTACTGGTCATCAGGTAATTACAAAATTACAATCATGATTAGATACTATTACATACCTCAAGGAATAGCAAAAATTAAAAAGTCTGCTAATTTCAACATTGTCTAGGATGAAGCATGATGTGAACTTTCACATATTCCCGGTGGGATTATAAAATGGCATAAACACTTTAGAAAACAGTTCAAGAGTTTCTTATAAAGTTAAATACATACTTATGATCCAGCAATTCCTTCACAAAGCATTTATCCAGGAGAAAAGGCACTTAAATCTACAAAAAAAGACATATACAAATATTCTTAGCAGTATCCATAACAATAAAAAATTGGATACAACCAAAATGTTCACCAGCTGAAGAATGCATAAGCAAATTGTGCTATATCTATAAGATGTAACTTTGTTCAGCAATAAAATAACAAATAATATAACAAGTGATGGATTAATATCTAAAAATATGGTGAACATAAGAAGCCACACACAAGTAGTACTTCCTTCATGATTCCATTTCTGTTACACTGTAGAGAAGAGAAATCTATTCAGACAAATGAGCATGATGACATACAACAGGTCAGTGGTTGTCTGGGGTGGTGGGTTGTAAGAATTGAGGAAAGTTACTAGGGAACTTTTATTAGTGATGAAAACGTTCTGTGTCTTGACTGTGGTGGTGGTTACAATTACATAGTGCATGTGATTTGTAAAAACTTCAACTGATAAAGGGCTTCTTAGAGCTGTAAAATATTTTCCTCTTAAAATGTTTTCACTTAAAATGTTAGATTTTATTCCATTAAATTTGATCTCAATATCACTCATTTTAAAAATTAAATTAAGAGCTAAACCTGAAGGTTTTACAATGGTTCTGGCATTAATTAATTGAGTAGTCTTGGATAAATTGCTTAACTTTTTGGGGTTTTCCCAAACTGAAAGAAAACAAATTAGACTAGATAATCTATCAAGTGTATTCCATTTCAAATTTCTAAAATTCTATAGCATATAAATCCTAAAATAAATTAAAATAATAAAAATATAATTTACAAGTAGATGTTATTATTTTTAAAAGCATTCTATGTGAAAAGCATTACTAGAAAAGAATAACCTTTAGCCTCAGTTATATGCTAAAACTGAAACAAAACAAAATCTGTGTGATTTGGAGCAGTGATTTCAGAAAGATCAATTTTAAATCTTTGTGTGGAAGGTTAATTTTGCTAGTTGGAAATCCGTATGAATTGAGTAGAATGAGTAGTGTTTCTGGAAGAAAGTACATAAAAGAGATGTTTTGGTGAATTGATGACAGACTTATTTGAAGGATACAATCGTTAAACCAGCCTCACACAGAAAACAGGACCCGCGCTCTCATCAACAGGAAGTTTAAATAAAAACATGCAAATCGTGAAAACTAGTCTTATTACTTTGAATTCAAAAATTGTAATCATGGGGCAATTTTTTGAAGGAATGTAAGTTACTTTTCCATAGTGTTTACTTTTATCTGGTAAGTAATAACTTTCACTTATTTAAAGTACAAATTTTACTTTCTCCCCTCCCTGTAAAAAATACTTATCTATATCAGAAACCTAAAATGTACAACAGTTGTCCAGTTTCTCCCTTCTAGTGTTATCATTATTAATACACCAGAGTGTTAAAAGGACAGTCACACCTTAGAAATCGGATTGCTAACAAATTTTTCTGACAAATCATATTGCCATGTATTTAATTAACATCCTTCTGGCGATCCAATACCTCCTTTGCTTAAAACGATTCTCTACTTTCTTTAGGAACTGGCTTTTAATCATAGTTTCTGTGCTGCAACAAGAATTGCGTCCAACCTCTTTATCCCTTCCTTGTTTTTTTTTCTTTGATTTACATTATTGATCTGAAGCCAACTTAATTCATTTATAGCTATGTATATCTTCATTACATCATCTCAAGCACTGAGCTCCTTGTCCCTCTCTCTGTCAGTTTCATCGGCTCTTTTAATTTGCTCTTCCATTCAGGTAGCAAGAGCTGATCAATGTGGAAAATAACCAAGACTTGTTAGAGCAAAATGTTTTTCTATTGAGTACTGTTGCTATGTGCATTCTCTGAGGAGGAATTTCTGAATATCCCTGTTGTACTTTTATGATCAGATAAGCTGGGCAGACCTGTGCTTTAAGACTTTAATTAAATGGTTTCCACAGATTTTGCTTTGCCAAATCTCATGCTCTGCCAATATTTTGTCTCTTTGCTTATGCTTTTAGCAAATAAAATAGTCAATTTCAATTAGAAACATTATCAAAACAGTTCCTTCGTCAAGGTACTTAATAATAAAGTTAACAAAAGACATGCAAAAACTGCATACTGAAACTACAAAATAACAATTATGGCATGGAACACATCTATAGATTAAATGCAACTTCAGTAAAAATCACGAGAGGTTTTTGTAGAAATTGAGAAGCTAACTGAACAATTTACAAGGTGAAAGAAGGACCTAGAAATGAAAATAATCTTGAAAACAATCATTTTATATCCTATGACATCTGATTCCAAGTTGTAAGGATAGACCATTGATCAATAAAACAGAATAAAGGATCCAGAGTGACACACATACACACACTCAAGACAGGATTGCTGGAAAGGGCTTTGAGGAAACTTTCTGGAATGAAGCACATAGTCTTTCTTTGATGGTGTGTGGTGGTGAGGTATGGGCTGCCAAATTTTACCAAACTGAAGTCTTGTGTTTGTGATCCATTTACCTTACTATACTTAAACTTTAGTTGAACTACAACAAAATAACAAAAACAAAGACAAAGCGACCTGTAATTTAAAAATTGTATTTTAAATTATAACTTAGAAAGATTAGAGAGTATGGCTGAATCGAATTGGAATTTAAATGTAACAATGTTAAAACTTTTACTTTTGGCAAAGCATTGTTAAGTTCAGCAACAATGATAGCAACAATATTAGCAGCAATTTTGTTTTGAGACAATAGTATGATTCAAAAACAATAATAACTGGCATATCAAAGATTTGTGGTAATATGTCATGTGTATTTTTTTTTTTTAAGATTTTATTTTTTCCTTTTTCTCCCCAAAGCCCCCCGGTACATAGTTGTGCATTCTTCGTTGTGGGTTCTTCTAGTTGTGGCATGTGGGACGCCGCCTCAGCGTGATCCGATGAGCAGTGCCATGTCCGCACCCAGGACCCGAACTAACGAAACACTGGGCCGCCTGCAACGGAGCGCGCGAACTTAACCACTCGGCCACGGGGCCAGCCCCATGTCATGTGTATTTTTAATCATTTCTGAGTTATTTTTTGATTTTTTAATTACCCTCCATTCCTCTCTTTCTCTAGCTAGAGGAAACAAATATTTTTAAAATTGTTTTATAATATTTCCTGTAACAGTCATTAAATTTGTATATATCCATAACATATGTAATAGTTACACGTTTTAAACTCGAAATAAATAATACCACACTACATATTCCCTCCTGCATTTATTTATATGCTCAGCATTTTCTTAATGAGATTTATCCATTCCTGAAATTATGTGTGATTTTAACAAACAATACACACAAACAAATCACACCAAAGTGCTTGCTGATCTACATGCTTACTATAAAGCTTGCTTTGGTAATGAACAGTTTTTGCTGACTATAAGAAAGGGCAATGTCAAATTTTCATCGAATAACCTCTGTAATTGTGAACAGAAAAACATTATCTTTATTAAACACGGTGAGTACTTACCCCCCATTTTTTCAGTGCCACCTACTATCTCTTGTAGCACCACCGTGTGGTCATTTCTGAGGCTAACTTATAAAGAGCTGTCACTAACACCCATTAATTTATGAATTTTTTTTCTATCCCTGGAATGAGATCCCTAAAGGGGATGATTTTGATAAATACATACAAGAAACCACAGTTTTATGTTTCTGCTTAAGGCACCCATTCACAAATCTTTCCCTCTCTAAGTAGTTCTAGTTTTATGACCGCATTTTGTCTCCAGGCCTCCTTCTCTCAGAGATGACAGATTGTAAACAGCTAGATGGATGGTGCTAACCCCCAAACACAGCTCAGCACCGTGTGATACTCACTGGTGACCAGAATACTCCGTCTGCTAGGGCTACCATCACTAAATACCACAGACCAGGAGGCTTAGACAAGAGAAACTTATTTTCTCGTGGTCTGAGGCTGAAGTCCAGGATCCAGGTGCTGGCAGGGCTGGTTTCTGGTGAGGCCTCTCTTCCTGGCTTGCAGACAGCCACCTCCTTGCCGTGTCTTCACATGGCCTCTCCTCTGTGCGTGTGTGCAGAGAGAGCCAGGGCTCTGGGGCCTCTTTCTCTCCATATAAGGATGCCAGCCCTGTTGGATTAGGGCCCCTCCCTCATAACATCATTTAACCCTCATTGTCCCCCTAAAGGCTGTCTTTCCGAATACGGTCACATTGGGGGTTTGGGCTTCAACATATGAATTTAGGGGAACACAACTCAGTCCATGACACATACATAAAAATATGTATTTAAAATTACCAAAATTTATGTGATTCACACAGCCTGCCCTCGGCTTTGTTTATACTATTATCTTCCTCCTGACTTAGTTAATATTTATTTTGTGATATACCTACTTTAATTACAAAATTATTTCCCTTTTATAACTTGTTACGCTGCTCTTTTGGACTGCAAACCTGAGATGAAATTTTAAACTGTGTGCAAGTGAAAGGAATATTGGAACTTGGTCCAAGCACTAAGTGAGGTTTTTCTAGGGGTGACTTAGGGCAGTATTCAAGGAAGATCTTTTCCTACTGCCAATGCTTGAAAACACAACATTTTCAAGTTCAGCAAACACTGCTTCATAGCCTATGAATTATTAATTTTAAATGATGCTTTTACATAGGTTAAGTGCCTTTCTTTGGAAACAATTCAATCTAAATATGAAAATAATAGTTAAGACATAGCACAACAACTTGTGAAAATGCATCAGAATAACCACTCCCAAGACTTGGAAATGAATTGCTTACTATAGTCTTTTTAGTACATACATTAATTTTTATGTCACAGTGTATAAAACAGTTAAATACTATGGGTCTCCTGGAAACAGTGAAGCTCTCCCAGCTGGTGGTATTGGTAAGAAGAGAGTGCTCACTTAATTTTCTTCCTCTATTTATTAAGATGTTTGGTGTGCTTTTATGAATATTATTTGGTTCTGTGTTTTTTCCTCCTGCCCTAGTGAGAACCAAGTCTGTATATGAGCTCTGGCGATGCATTCCCCCTGCAGTGTCCTGCCTTTAGAAGGGGGCACTACTAGAAATATAAACAACTTGTTACAAGCAGAAGACTCTTAATATCTATTTAGTAAGTACTGGGAACTGAACAACAACTTTACACCCCATCATATGCTACATTTTTCCTTTCTCTTTCTATTTTCTCCTGAATATCAAAAACATCTTTAAAAACCACATATATCCATGGGGCACTAAATATTACGGATAAATTATAGTTGATACATGAATGATATTAGTAAGATGTCTGTTAATAGGAAAATGTTTAATCATGTATCAATATTTTTAGGGAAATTATTTAAATTTTTTTAAAGTCTCTTTTTTGATAAGTTTTATAGGCAGTCAACATCTTATGAGTTAATAAATTTAAAAAATTTTATTAAGTATTACCAAAGATTATAAAATATGTAGTAATTTCAGAATAGATAAATCATCACATCAGGCCAATGGCTTGAAAATAAACAAAGTACACATTAACTAAAAAATTGGAGGTGACTGGGCCGGCCCCGTGGCCAAGTGATTAAGTTCGCGCGTTCTGCTTCGGCAGTCCAGGTTTTCACCGGTTCAGATCCCCGGTGCAGACATGGCACCACTCATCAAGCCATACTGAGGCGGCATCCCACACAGCAGAGCCAGAAGGACCTACAACTAGGATATACAACTATGTACTGGGGGCCTTTGGGGAGAAGAAAAAAGAAAAAGAGAGAGAAGACTGTTACCTCAGGTGCCAATCTTAAAAAACAAAAAATTGGAGGTGAAATATGCTGTATTACTTCTTCTAGGGAAATGTATGCATCAAAACAAATGATCTCTAAGACAGAAAACCTAGTTTTATGCAAAAATCTTCCAAACTTCTAGAGACAGTCAAGGAAGTCCAATAGAAACACCATGAAAAGATACTTTTATCAAAATGCATTATCCATTTTGCTGTTGCTATTTTTAAGGCATGCAAATGTGTTCCATTTGCAAAGAACTATTTCTCAATTATCATTAATTGAGCACCTGATTTAAAATCAACGTGCATACTCACACACAAAATATAATTTGTAAGTATTCTTGCATCCCTTGCCTATTGGAGGAGGGACTGACCTTGTCTGGCATTACTGCAGGAGAAGTTGGAATAACCCATCAATTTGATCAACACCAAATGAAGGGGAAAGATATGCCTTGTACTTAGAAGCATAACTGGAAATATAGACAAAGAGCGGGTTTAGGGAGTCAGGTATCAATCACATCAGAAAACATAAAGTACACCTCACTGTATCAGTCGGCTTAGGCTGGGCTGCTATAACAGAATAGCCTAGACTGGGCAGCTCAAACAGCAGACGTTTATTCCCTCACAGATCTGGAGGCTAGAAGTTTCAGATAAGAGTTCCAGCCTGGACAGGTTCTGGTGAGAGCTCTCTTCCTGGCTTGCAGATGGTCCCCTTTCTCACTGTGTCCTCACACAGCAGAGAGAGAGTCCTGTGGTTTCCCTTCCACTTTTAATATGGGCATCAGCTCTATTGGATCAGGGCTGCAATCCAATACCTCTTTTAACCTTACTCACCTCGTCAAAGGCCCTGTCCCTAACACAGTCACACAAGGGGCTTAGTTTTTCAACATATGAATGGGGGTGGGGAGCACAATTCAGTTCATAGAACATGCCCTTCAAACGACATACTTTGTGATGTCTACAAACATATTATGGTGTTGATATCAGCAAACCTCAACTCACTTCTTAAAGCTTTACACCATGAAGTCATCTCTTCTATTTTTACGGTAATATTGACACATAATGGCTCTTAAATGAGCTAAAATCATCATGACACAGCTGTAAAAAAAATTTACTGTCCAGTACATTGGTTAATATTTAAAGAAATTAAAAAGACTCGCCACTAATTTCTAGCTACTTGAATTCTTTTGCATTTGTTAGAAGCAAAGTCATTCATTTTTTAAAATGCTTTTTATTAATTATGAGATGCACCTATAGACCAGTGATTCCTGGATCTGATGTATTGAACTACTTTCATCAATCCGGTATAAATCTTCTAAAGTAATTTCTAGACTATTAATAGTCTAGCATCAAATCAGGCTCAAATAGTTCTTTACTGCCACAAGCTGTTTGGTTCCCCCCCCCCACTTTCCCTAATGTCTATTTTCCTTCCTCAATGAAAGAAGACGAAGAGGAGAGGATTATTTTTCCAGTGACCTCCTCTCACTGTACTGACCAATACCAAGAACTAATTTTCTCTGCCCGCCCAAATAGTTATCAAGCCATTTCAGAAGGGAACATAACACGCAGTGCGTCCTACGTTTCTCCTCCTCACACTGATTCCTTTTTTCGCAATGTGTGGTACTTGTCTTCAAGTCCAGCTCCTCTGACGCCCAGGCCTGCGATAGGCTTTTGTTTGACTGAAAGAAACCACTGTCTGTGTTTCCATGTGGCAACCTACTGCTTGGCTGGATTTCTCCTGGTATCCATTTCTATCCTCCCATTTGTTTCTATTTCCGTTCTTTTTCTGCCCCTGAGTGTCAAAGACTATAAAGTTTCAGATGAAAGGACAAAGTCCCCACATTCTATAATAGTTCCTCCTGTGGTTTTAACTAACTGAATGTTTCTGGATGTCCGTTCAGCAATGGGCCAGGATTTTTTATTTTAAAAGCCCATTGGGAAAAAGTATTCATTGTTTAGAAGGAAAGTTCTCCAGCACTGGGCACATGGAGCAGTGTTAAAATAATCATTCAAGGAACAGGAGCCTTGGGTGGGCTGGGTCTCTTATCTTCAGCCCCAGCTGGCCCCAGAGGGAGACCATATCATTGGGTTAAAGTAAGTGCATAAAGATGTAAACAGTGCCTAGAACAAAGGTGAGAGGGCAAGGCATCCTGTCTTCTGAATGGAGCCAGTGGGAGCCAATTAACAGGTAGAATTTCATATGAGGAACAACTAAGAAAAATCATAGTTACAGCTATCAAAAGTGAAGTCACCCAGCAACTTCCCTGGAACCTAGTAGGTGCCAGGTAAATGCCAATTAAACCAGCAACTGTCTTACAATTTATAAAGCGTTCGTCACATATATCATCACATTTGATTTTCACAATTCACTTAGGGAAAATTGGAAACTTGTCATGGTCAAATCAATGGAGAAAGTCTGCATACTGGAGCTCACATTCTAGAATCAGACAAGTCTGGCTCCAGGACACGATGTTACCACTTAGCTGTGTGACATTGAGCAAGTTACTTCACTTGTCAAAGCCCTAGTATCCTGGAGTATCAAATGTGGGATGACAGCAATATTTTTATTAATAATTCATTTTAATATGTTTTGGTTTGGCAGTATGCTAATATGACCAATTTAGAAGTATAAAACTATCAATATTTTCTATTACAGAGTTATTTAAATACATATGGATAGGCTATGGGGCCAGATGCATGTAGCTTCCTGATGTGTGTTTCTCTACAGGGAATTTGGAGAGAAACATTAGTAAGAGCTCTCAGTGCTCTGGCCACTTGATTAGCCTCAGGAATTTTTTTTTTCTGCTTTATCTCCCCAAAGCCCACTGGTACATAGTTGTATATCTTAGTTGCAGGTCCTTCTAGTTGTGGCATGTGGGATGCCACCTCAGCATGGCCATGTCCACGCCCAGGATCGGAACCGGCGAAACCCTGGGCCACCGAAGCGGAGCGAACGAACTTAACCCACTCAGCCACGGGGGCGGCCCCCAGCCTCAGGAATTTTGATCTTCTCCCTGCTCTATTCATTTCACTTTGCTGACTGACTCATCTTCTTATGCACAATGTTATAGTGATTATTCTCAATTCAGATTATGAATTAGGGATATTGGTTCATGTTTAGGCTTTGTCACTAACAAGCTATATGAACTCTAAAATGTCATTCCATTACTCTGATGTTATTCTCCTTGTCTTTAAAATAAGGGGACAAGAATAGATCATCTCTAGTGTATTTTTCATCTTTAATGAAAAAAATCTTAAAGTATAAGATGTATCTTATCTGAAGATAATAAGTACCTTACTCAGTGTCTGTCTTCCACCCAAGTTTTGGCCATCTGAAATCTTGCTTCACTATGTATTTGACTTCATTCTCTTTATCTTCCCAAGAGAAAATTTTTCCACTCCAAATAGGATATATTTATCACTAATCCTTTTTTACTTTGGTCTCAGAGCTTTTGCCAGTGCTAAAATAAAACAATTGCCAAAATCAAATTCTCTATCCAATGTCATATACTTAAAAAGGGAAAAATAAAGATAGTTTATTACCAAAACTAAAAGAATTAACCAGAACAGACCCACCCACTAAATCTAAATGAATATTGGGTAATTCCAATTGGAAAACTTCCATTAACGAAAACCCCAGGCTCAGATGGCTTCACCAGGAAATTCTACTGGACATTTAAGAAAGAATAAGACTGGGGCCGACCCCATGGCCTAGTGGTTAAGTTCACGCACTCTGCTTTGGTGGCCCAGGGTTTGGATCCTGGGCGTGGACATGGCACCTCTCCTCAGGCCATGTTGATGCAGCATCCTTTGTGCCACAACTAGAAGGACCATAACTGAAATATACAACTATATACTGGGGGGATTTGGGGAGAAAAAGCAGAAAAAAAAAAAGATTGGCAACAGTTGTTAGCTCAGGTGCCAATCTTAAAAAAAAAAAAAGAATAAGACCAATCCTATACAAATTCTTCCACTAATACAAATATTGGACCCGTTTTTCAACCTAATTTGTGTGGCCAGCAAAATCTTGATAACAAATGACAGAGACTTGACAGAAGGAAAATCATTGACTAGTTAATCTTATAAGCATAGAGGCAAAATTTCTATAAAATTTTTCAAATTTTATTGCAGCCAATGTATAGAAAGGTCGATTCACCATGATTGAGTGAGGGTTATTCTAGGAATGCAGAGTAGGTTCATATTTGAAAATCAATGACATTTACCTATACAAGTTAAAAAAATTCAATGAACAACTTAATGGGTGGAGATAAAAAGATAATTCAATGTGTATTTATTATAAAACCTCTTATCAAACTAGGGTAAAGAAAATTTCCATAATTTGGTAAAGTAAACATACCATGCAGAAAACATCATACTTCACGGTGAAATGACTTATTCCTGAAATTGGGAATAAGACAACATTTTCTCATCTTATAACTTATATTCAGCATTGTAAAGGGATTCTTAGCCAGTGTGCTAAGACAAGAAAAATAAATAAATGAGTGAGATTTGAAAGGAAAAATAAGAGTCGTTATCAGCAAAAGACACGTGCATCAACCATCAATTGCTGTATAATATACCACACCAGAAACTTAAAACAACAAGCATTTATATCTCTCATGGTTTCTGTTCTTTGGGAATTTTGGAACAAATTGGCTGAGTGGTTCGTCTCATGAGTGTGCAGTGAGATATTAGCTGGGACTCAGTCATCTGAAGACTTGACTGGGCCTGGAGGTTCTGATTCCAGAGTGGCTGACTGACAAATTGAGGGGCTGTTGGAAGGAGGTCTCGGTTTTGAACAGGCAGATGTATTTCAATAAAACTAGAGAAAATTATTTACTGAGTCTTTTATGTTTACTTTCTTCTGTAGTATCTCTGGTGCTCTTCGGTCTTTTGAAAATATCTTAGTTTTCTACTGGTATGCTGTCTCTTCAGCCTGAAGAACTTTATCTGAGTTTTTTCTGACATTTCCCATAGTGCAGTTTTGCTGGTAATGAATACTCTCAGCTCTTGTTCGTCTGAAAATGTCTTTTTCTCACCTTAAATTGTGAATAAGATTTTTGCTGTATAGAGAATTTTAAATTGACTTATTTCCTTCTAGTATTTTAAATATATTGTTTGATTGTCTTGAGTGTTTATCATGTTTAGGGTTCACTGAACTTCTTGGAGTTGTAGATATATTTTTCATCAAACTCATAAAATTACACTGCTTTGATTGTAATCTTCTAAAAGTATGTCTACTTAAGTGTTTGATGCTGAGCCTGGAGAGAATTGGCCGTCCATAAGACTTTTATATTCAGACATTCCAGACACCATAGGAATATGTAAAACTCTGTGGCTAAATTCTGTTCGTCAGTGCTACTCTTACTTCCATTTTTCCAGCAAAATTTTAAGAGCCTTGGAGGGTTGTTACGTGATGGGAAATCCGCTGCATTGGTGGTTGTCCAGTTCCACACGACCCAGTCTGCCTTTCAAAATATCTCACTTGCCTCTTCTAGACCCAACAAACCCTTGCAGTCTTTGGTAAGAAACTCCTTGTTTTGCCAGCACACAGACCTATCGTCTGAACTATAATAGCTTGCTACTTATCTGTGAAATGCGCTGCCCATTGCAAATCAGTACATCAAGACTTTCATGCATTCACCACGTTTTTCTTTCTTTACCCTAAGAGTAAAAGAATAACACGTCTATTTGCATCCCAAGAAGAAGTGAAATTCTCTTTGCATGTTGAATTTATTACATATTATTTTTTCATTTCAAAGGTCTCCATTTAATTATTTTCTGATTTCCAGTTCTTTCTTGAAATTTCAATTTTGTATTTTCATTACTTGAATGTAATAATCTTGAAGTATCTGATTAATCCTAACACAAAGAGTCATGTTTCTGCTGTCTTTTTTCCCCCTTTTCTCTGTCATGACTCATCCTCTCACCTGAATGAGAAGTTTTGATTGTGGACTGGACGTCTTACACGGAAAGTTTAATTGATAGTTGAAACTTGCTATGATACTATTTTCATTCCAATATTATTTTTCTTTTCTTCTAATAGGTACCTAATCTAGAGAGACTAGTTTTGCCTGATTCCTTTAATTCAACAAGAAATTGAGATCATTTAAAGCTGTGCTCTTGACCCTGAAAAGTTATTCTATTTCCGGTGTGCTTATATTGCTAGGGACACAACTAAAACCTCCAGTGTCTTCCAGAGACCCTACTTCTCAGTAGACTCTCAATTCTAATTTGTGTTCCTCAAACCTGTCAAAAGCTCTGCTCAAGTTATTAGCTTCTCAACCACAGCTGTTAAAGTTGTCAAAACCTCTGGGAAGAGATCACAGCAAATGTCTGCCCCCTCTCTGCTCTCGTGGATCTTGGGCCCTAATTCCACACTTCACTGCCAGTTTTCTAATCCCTTAGAACACATTTTCAAAATGAATTTTCAGCTTTATAAATTTTTCTCAGCATTAGGGTTGATTAAGACAAGCTAGTACACAAACACCAAAAATAAGAATTATGTGTTAGAAATAATATGTTGGAAAGACAAGTCCTTATCTGAGTTTCGGGAGGGCAGCGATGACTGCTTATTCATCATTTTACACATGGTATAAAATTGCCTGGAATATAGGGAATGTACAATTCATTGTTTTTGAATGATTTCATAGATAAATGAAAATGCTCATTTTGTTTTTCACAAGGAAAAAGATAACCATTCCAAGAGCAGGAATCCAAGACATATGATAAAGATTGATGACATTAAAAATGGACTTTTATCTATCATCTTTGATTATTGTCTCTCTCTCTTTTGATTAATTCTTTAGTAGTTTTCTACAATATAGCTTTGGTAATTCTTAACAATTTGTGCTAGAGACAAGTTAACTTTGAACTAAAATTATTATTTAATTATATTTCTCTCAAGTAATTATAGCATCAAATTTGTAAAAAAAAAAAACATTTTCATTGATTGTAGTGTTCTGTTATTGCTCACAAATTTTTTCTTTTATATTCTATATGAAATGAAACAAATGATAGAATTCAGTTTTCATATGAACGTTTCTACAATGCCCTTAATTTAAAAAGATGATAATCATTTTTTCTAAGAAATGATCAATTGGGGAAGTAACAGAGAACTTTACAATCTATAAAGCCCGATTAATCTTTCTTTTAAGTATTGGGTTTATTTATGTAAGTCAATAATCTTTAACAAATCAACCTGAGAATCTCAAAGATGAACAAATGCTAAAGGTAGCAATGGATCATCACATGAATAATTTTGAAAAACATCCTCCATTCTTTTTATCATAAAATCATTCATAAAAGAAGAAGACTTCACAAAAATATTTTCTATTTTAATTTAAAATTTCCAACAGAAAATATTTTGTGTAAAGAAACAGTTTGCTATTACAGTAAAAAGAAAAATATATATACTAAGATAATTTCAAAGGAATCATTTTTATGTAAATAATGTAAGATCTACAATAAAACAGCATTTAAATTCCAATATGAATCATTCTAAATGCATTGCCTAAGAAGTTAATACTTTGATAACTCCAAAAGTTTCAATGCAAATTATTTATCAATAAACTCAACTTGTGCCCTGGAACCACCTCATGTTGCTTAGTCAAATATTTAGTTCAAGGATTATCTTGAATCACCAAATTTTCCCTCTCTATTGTATTTTTCTTACAAAGTTCAAACAAACTGTTATTTCTTTCAATTTAAAAAATAAACTCTGACTTCTGGTTTCTGGTCAAGTAGATAAGGAGCTTAGAAGTTGTGAATTCATCCTAACAAGTAAAAACCTAAAAAACTGAGAAATCTTTTCTTAGATCTGTCAGAGAAGTGAGGTCACAGGGCAAACCACTGCCCCCCAAAGGACAGACAGGCAGATACAGAATGTCACACCAAACCAGAGAATTAATCTCTGCAAGAAGTACTGTCTGGGTGGGGAAAGCTAACTGTAATGGACAGATTTCTGGAGACTCAGTGAGGACAAGGCTGAGAGTTGAAAACCCCAGGGGGATCCAGTCATCAGAGGGCCCCACATCTTGTGATTTTTACCTCCGGAAGTTTTACAGGTCCTCACAGTGAATACTACAGAAAAATCTCCTCATGCATCTGGCAGGGAGGGGGGAAAAGAAACCATTTTGAAATATGCTGGAGTATTCTGTTCTTCTTAACAAGGCCTGCCCTCAGGAGAAAAAATTTTACCAGGGCCTAACCCACCTAAGGCAATGTAATACCCAACTCCAGCAGGCTCTAATATTTCACAAGGGGAAAGGAAAATATCTAACTCCAGCCGCCTCTAGCCATCCTGTCCCACCTAAGAGGGGAAAACCCTGAGAGGCACTGGTGAAATTCACAATTCAGGGGTGTAGGCTCAGCAAAGACTGAGACTTAGTCAGGGGACTATAGTGTGATTCCCCATTCCACTACATTGCCATGGCCTATTTACGATTGCTTTTGCCCAGGTTATCATATACACCTGTCAGCAAAAAATTACAAGGCATATTAAAGGCAAAAAACACAAGTTAAAGAGACTGAACAAGCATGAAAACCAGAATCAGGTATGGCAGAAATGCTGGAATTATCAGACCATAAATTTTTAAACACTATGATTAATATGTTAAGGGTTTTAATAGAAAGTAGACAACAAGCAAGAACACATGGGTAATGTAAGAAGAGAGATGGAAATTCTAAAAAAGAAAAGAAAGAAAGAAATGTTGCTCTGGTTTCTGGTTCCACATACAAGGAGCTTGGAAGTCATCACTCCATCCTAACAACAAATAAAAGGCAGAGAAACTGAAAAATCAACAACTCTTCTATGATCCATAGGAGAGACAAGGAAACAGGAAAAACCACTGCCCCCAAGATTTGATTGATGGGAAGATGAATACAGAGAATAATAACTTAGCAGATCAGAATTCTGTGCAGAAAGTACCTCATGAAGCAGAGTCAGGGTAGGGAAACCAGGCTGAAATTGATGAAAATGCTGGAGGTTCATTGTGGACATCTGAGAATAAAAAACTCCGGGGGAACCAAGTCATAGGGGGCCCCCACAGTTTTGTGAGATTTACCACCTTGAGCTCAAACACCGTGAGGCCAACTAGGCTCCCATAGTAAATATCAGAGAAAAATCCCCTTGAGCTGCCAGCAGAGGCAGGGGGAAGGAGCCATTTTGAAATACTCCAGATCACTCTGTTCTTCTTAACAAGGTCTGCCCTCAGGAGAAGGTGGTTAACCAGCATCTGTCCTGCTGGGGGTATTATCAGGGCCTAACTGATGGAAGGAAGGAAAATTCCCAACTCCACTCCTTTCTAACCATCCAATCCCACCAGGAGAGAGAAAAGAAATAAAAACACTTGTGAAGTTTGCAGTCCACAGGCATAGGCTCAGTAAAAGACTGAACCCTAATCACAGGACAACAGAATGCTTCCTCTCTCCACACACCTCTCCATCACATACTAAAGTCTATTTATAGCAATTCGCTTTACTTGGTATATCATGTTCAGATACCAAGAAAAAATTACAAGGAATACCAAAAGGCAAAAAATGCAATTTTAAAACTCAGAGCAAGCATTAGAAACAGACGTGGCAGAGATGTTGGAATTATCAGACCAGGAATTTAAAATAACTATTATTAATATGCTAAGGGCTCTAATGGATAAAGCAGACATGATGCAAGAACAGATAGGCAATGTAAGCAGAGAGATGGAAATCCTAAGAAAGAACAAAAAGAAAGGATAAAGATGCAAAATACTGTAACAGAAATGAAGAATGCCTTTGCTGGGTTTATTAGTAGAAGGGACATGGCTGAGGAAAGAATCTCTGAGATTGAGGATATCTGAACAGGAATTTTGAAAACTGAAAAGCAAAGGGAACAAATATTGAAAAAAACCCAGAATATCCAAGGACTGTGGGAAATTACAAAAGTTGTAATATATGCATAATGGGAACATCAGAAAGAGAAGAAAAAGAGAAAGGAACAGAAGAAATATTTGAAACAATTGTGACTGAGAATTTCCCCAATTTAATGTCAGATACCAAACCACAGATCCAGGAGGCTCAGAGAATACCAAGAAGGATAAATGCCAAAAAAATCCCCCAAACCTGGGAATATCATTTTGAGATTACATAAAATCAAAGACAAAAAAAATCCTAAAGGAAGTCAGAGAGGGGAAAAACATCCCACCTTACCTATAAAGGAGTAAAGATAAGAATTAAATCTGACTTCTTCTCAGAAACCATACAAGCCAGAAGAGAGTAGAGTGAAATATTTAAAGTGTTGAGAGAAAAAATCCCATCAACCTAGAATTGAATACCCTTCAAATTTATCCTTCAAAATTGAAGGAAAAATAAAGATTTTCTCAGACAAACAAAAATTGAGGAGGGAGCCAGCCTGGTAGCATAGTGGTTAAGTTTGCATGCTCTGCTTCAGCAGCCCAGGGTTTGTGGGTTCATATCTCAAGCACAGACCCACACACTGCTCATCAATCCATGCTGTGGTGGCATCCCACATACAAAAAGAGAGGAGGATTGGCAACAGATGTTAGCTAATGGCCAATCTTCCTCAGACACACACAAAACAAATTGAGAAAATACGTTGCCAGTAGACATACCTCGGAAGAAACGTTAAAAGAAGTTCCTTAGAGAGAAGGAAAATAATAACAATAAGAAAATTGGATTTACATAAAGAAAGAGTATCAAAGAAAAATTAAGTGAAGGTAAAATAAAAACAATTCTTAATTGATCTAATGGATAGCAGTGTTCAAAAGAATATAGCAACAATGTATTCCATTTGTATGCTTATGTATATATACATATACACACAATGTACATATATATACGTATATATACACATATGCTTATGTATACTTATATCTAAGTGAAATGAATGACAGAAATGACACAAAGGACGAGAAGGAGGAATTAGGATTATTTTGTTATTATAAGGTACTCACATTACCTGTGAAGTGGTATAGTGTTATTTGAAAGAGACTTGAATTAGCTATAATGTATATGGCAAACACTAGGACAACAGCTAGAAAAAGTAAAAACATTAAAAAAAGAGAGCAGTATAACTAATATTCTAAGGAAGGATAGAAAATGGAATAGTATAAAATGCTCAATTAAAACCACACAAGAAACAAAAAGTATAGAAGACAAAAATAGAAAAAAAGAACAAGGGAATCAAATAGAAAACTGTAAAACATAAGTCATATACTAATCCAACAATATCTATAATGACTTTGATTATTAGTGGTCTAAACGCACGAATCAAAAGACAGGGATTGTCAGAGTGGGTCAAAAAACAACACCCGACCACATGTTGTATATAAAAGCCCACTTTAAATATGAAGACATATGTAGATTAAAAGCAAATGGACAAGAAAAAAATATACCATGCTAGCACTAACGAAAAGTTAGTAGGAGGAGCTAAATTAATTTCAGACAGAGAAGACTTCAAAGCAAGGAAAGTTATCAAGGATAAATGGCATTACATAATGACAAAGGGGCCAGTTCTCCAAGAAGACTTAACAGTCCTCAATGTGTATGTGCCTAGCAACTGAACGTCAAAATACATGAGGCAAAAACAGATAGAACTGCAAGGGGATAGATGAATTCCCTAACATAGATGGAGCTTGCAACGCCCCTCTATCAGAAATAGAAAGATCCAACATGCAGAAAACCAGTAAGGACATAGATAATCTCAACACCACCATCAATTAAATGGATATAATTGACATCTGCAGACCACTTCATCCAACAATAGCAGAATACACATTCTTCTCAAGTTCCCATGCAACTTTCACCAAGAGAGACTACATTCTGGGCCATAAAACATGTGTGTTCCTATTTCTTTCCTAAGTCCAAAAGTCTATACGTTTTCTTATAAAGGGAATTTTAGTCTCTTTTGTTACCTCCTATATCATGAGGTCTGATACCATCTCAAAATGTATTTGAAGGGCAAATAAAGCAACTATATTTTAAAATTTATTATAAACAAATAATTTTATTAATTTACACCAATGGTAATTTTTTTTTAAATTGCTTAATTTAAACATGGGTTTTCTTTAGTATTTACTCTTTTGAGGAATCAGATGTTAACTCTTCTACATTTTTATGTGATTTGTGTTTGAGTTACATTTCTAGGATTCTCTTCAATTTATATTCACAATTGAAAAAAGCAAATATTCTCCAAATATTTTAATATATGTATTAATTTTTTGAGGAGAAAGTCTTATTTGCTTTATATGAAATATGTATCAGAGAAATCAGTCTGCAAGAAAGAAATAAAATAAAACCTTAGAACTAGAATAGACTTTCATGCTGTTTGGCTGAACATTTTCATTTTTCTTAGAGAAAATATTATTAAACTTAGTATTTTCTTGGATAAATATTATGAATCACAACTAGGTTAAGTGTGTTTATTCATCCCATCCATTTCCCGAGCCAACTATATTTCTCAGTTTTCCTAACAATTAAAGCTTACATTGCTGAGTTGGAAACAATAGATGAAAATAGATGGTGATAAAAGAAAACTGTGTGGTCTTCATAAAAGTTAAACCATTAAATGGCCCAAATCACATAATCAATATACATAATAGCAAAATGGGACAAGTACAGCAATGAAATTCATTTTTAGCGTAGAGATGAACAGCGCATAATGGGTTCTTGGCCTTCTTTCCAGCCATTATAATCACAATACAACCCTTCCTGGGTTGTCCTGTCATTGGTCCTTGTGGGGAAGGCAGATAAAGCAGTGCTAATTTGTTAGGCTTACAAGGACAAAGACAATTATAGTTTGGTACTTAATGCCCATTCTCCAATTAGAGGAAATAATTGAGCAAGGAAAATAGAGAGAGATAAGGCCTCTCATCCTCTCTTCTAGCCTTTTCCATAGAGCCACAACATTTCTTTATCCTCAGTATACAAACGTCCATGATATCTTCTGCCAGTGAAACCTAATTAAAATTCTAATATCAAACCACTCTCAGACCCAAGGTCTTCCTACCTTGTTTGTCCCATCACTGTTGACATAATTTCTTTGAAAATGAAGAACTGATCATGTTACTCACTGGCTTAAAATGCTTCTATACTGTCTGTTGCTTTTTAATAAATTGGATTTAATAACCCTCCTCTGCTCGTCCTCTAAGCTCATCTTCTCTAAGCTAATATTTGTCTTTTTCTTCTTGGCATTAACTCCTTTATGTGCCCTTTAATGACTCTAAAAATTCCAATAGCTTCTCATCCTTTGCTTTTCCTCCCACCTGAAAACACTTCCGCCCTGCTCTATGTTGTCTTAATTGGTTAAACCCAATTAAGGCTAAGCTAAAGCATCACTAATAATTTAAACCATTTCTTGACATCGTCTTACTTGTCTAGGTACATCCACTTCATAGTTTAGTTTCATAACACTTTTTCTAAGTAAAAGAATCTCTCTCTCAGCCACTGGACTTTGAAATCTTTAAGCAAAGTTGTGATATCCTCTAGTTTCCATATTCAATGTGCCCAATCAAGTAGCATGAATTTCGTATACACTTGGTAATTCTGTTTAATGAGCTACTCAATTGCTTTACCAATCACATCAAGAATTATACCTGTTTATATTACCGAAAATCACATAGTATTTCTATACTCTTATCACTGAAACTCCAAGGAAAGGCATAGATTTGAAGTATCTGACCAGTGTTAAATATAAATAACACAGTCCATATGTACAAAAATAAAACAAATTTTGGGTTAAATTTCACTACAGAATAATATATTTAGTTCTCATATTTACACTTGATAGTGGTTGAATTTATGTAAAGTACAAATTTTAAAGAAAAGAAACACTTTTCCTGCTGTTGAGATTGCAAATGTGATGTCTTCAGGGGCCAAACAAAATGGAGCTGGTGTAGCCTGTAGTCAAATGGAGGGTGAGTTGATATTCAAGCCAGGTTTACCATTGAAGGCATCCTGATTCAGAATACATTAAACAGTGCATTGATTGGACAAAGCATATCTTCGCACATCCCACATGCAGGCACTGGTCACTTTTGATTCTCTCTATAACTGACTCTAACCCTGCTGCATCTACTATTCTCCAGTGCTGCCTGAATCAGGGCTTCGACTTTGGGTAAGTCACCAGCAAACTCTTCTCCAAACTTGGGAAGAACAATTCAGAATTAGCCTAAGGATAATTGCAAGAACATAAAACAACATTTCAGAATGGATCCTGTGAATCTCCTAGCTGAGTGATGACGCATCATGGGGACATTGTGACAGAGTTTAGTTGAGTGTGGAGTCGAGGCTTTCCATTTTCTGGTACACTTTCAGCCATCACTGAGACCTGAGCTACTTTTGTTTTGGATTTAGGAATACTAACAAAATGGAATATATTAAATTTCATTGCAATGTTGTGTGTCTCTGTAGCAGTTATATTTCATTATTTTATATCCAGGCAATGTCATATTTGCTGAGGATAAAAATATTCCTTTTCATAAAATTTATTCAAAAGCTTAATAGTTATGAAACTATTATAAAAGGGAGGAAATACTAACAATTGAGTTTGTTTCAAATCTATGTTGTAAACCCTGTTAAAGACATATCCTGCATGATCAAACTGTCATTTGTCACTTTGCTGAGTGTCTCCCTTTGAATCCACCTTCCATCTTTAACACAACACTAATCTCAGTGTTACTCCTAAAGAATATGTGTGTTTATTATTACTGATGTTGTGGATAATATTAGTGCTTTCCTAATTAAAATGCTATTGTTTGCGTAGAAGAAATCTGGGATTTGATCTAGGTGTTAATTATTCTCATTTTAACCCTCCTCTGAAAACACAGGGCTTCCTGTCCACAGTGAGTATACGCATGCCCAATTACAAAGAAAGGTTTTAGCATAGTTTTGACTATATCATTAATGATTTCAGATGGAATCCCCTTCTCCACACACACACTATCAGAGATTATAGAAATTATAAACTGAGGACTTTCCACTGAAAAACCCACAGGTGTCCTTAAATTCCATCAACAAAAAGTATATGCTGGATGTTCTACAGTATTTTATCTTGTTCCAAAGCTCAACTACTCTGTCATCCCTTCTACAGTCGTGAAATATAAGAGGGCAACCAACACTGAATTTTTATAGATGATCAGAAAAAAGTTACTACAAACATCAGCTCTTGAAATAATCATACTTAAAGGACTGCTAAGTATTCTGAAGACTCTTACTCGAAAGCTTGCCTATTATATGCTGGTTAGTTTAATCACCACTTTCAAACTTTTAATTCAAATATGTCATATTAACCTGGGAAAATTATAAATATTTATTAAGCTAATCATTTTGGGAGAACTATTTCTTTTGTTTTGTGACGACACTGTGTTTCCAAATCTTAGTGATTAAAACATTTCTAAGGTTAGTTACCCAAAACTTTCTGACTTGACAATCGGTGACATTTCAGATAGAGGCTGCCCTGTTAGCGTCAGTCTGGGGCCTGGAATGTGGCAGTGAGTTGAGACGGAGCCACAACCCATCATGGGCAGGAGGCAGGAGGGAAAAACAAACCTTTGCTGAAGAATCTACTGAGAGCTTGGGGTAGTCTCAAAAATTTATTTTTTAAAAACTCTTTATCACACCATAGCAGTGTGTCTAAACAAATGCAAACAAGAACCACAAAATTGAGCCAGTGTACACACATCAGAGAAATATATTAAGGTTAACACTCATGAACTAAACAAGGGATCTCTCAATGAAGATAAAATTATCAACAACCTCTGTGCTCCAAATAGCACTGCATTCAAAGGTATAGTGAAAAAGTTCTTAAATGCCAGGAGAAACAAAAAAGCAACATGAGCCAGCCCTGATGGCCTAATGGTTAAAGTTCGGCTCTCTCACCACTTCCACAGCCTGGGTTCGTTTCCCAATCACAGAACCACACCAGCCATCTGTCAGTTGCCATGCTGTGGCAGCGGCTCACACAGAGGAAATAGACAGACTTACAACTAGGATACACGCACATGCACTGGGGCTTTGGGGAGGAAAGAAAGAAAAAAGAGGAAGATTGACAACAGAAGGTAGCTCAGGGTGAATCTTTACCTGGAAAACAAAACAAGGTAACACAAAGTGGCATCATGCTTTAGTGTATCTATTTCAATATTTAATGATCAACTGTCAAAAATAAATATAATATTATAAAGCAGAATAGTGAAATTAGAAAGGTTGACAAACTAAATCCATAACACACTGGCCAAAATTTCAGTAAAACTAGAAATGAATAGCAAATATATACCTAAAAAAATAACCACTTGAGAAAATATATTAAATAATTCTTGAAACAAGAGGATAACCCAAAGTCAATTATAGACTATGCAAAAATGACTTTTAAATTGAGGCGGAAATATATCAAAAGACATGACTTTGATCTAAGCATTCTGCTTATAGGAAAACAGTGTATGACAAAGAATGAAAATAGAAATAATTAAGAATAAAATTTTAAAAGAAGAACATAAAAATAAGGGTAATAAAACAGATGAAAAGACAGAAGGAAAAGTACTGTGTAAAATTTTTTAATTAAAAATAAGCACCTGCTAAGAGAATAGATACTAAAAGTTCTCGTCACGGGAAAAAAAATTGCCTTTCATTTTTTTGATCTATATGAGACGATGTATGTTAACCAAACAGATGGTAATCATTTCACAATATATGTAAGTCAAGTCGTTATGTTGTACACCATGAAGTTACACAGGGCTGTACCTCAATTATATCTCAGTAAAATCAAAAAGAAAAGAATTAGTCAACTAAGAACCATGGAAAATATTGCAAAGAATTTTTTTAAAGGCACTAAGTTTAAAATGATTTATTGGTTAAAAAAAAAACTTTTAAGTATTACATTTTATCTCCCTTACCTTTTAAACTACTCCAAAGTTTGGGGCTGGCCCCATGGCTGAGTGGTTAAGTTTGCGCGCTCTGCTGCAGGTGCCCCAGCGTTTCGTTGGTTCGAATCCTGGGTGAGGACATGGCACTGCTCATCAAACCACGCTGAGGCAGCGTCCCACATGCCACAACTAGAAGGACCCACAACGAAGAATATACAACTATGTACCGGGGTGCTTTGGGGAGAAAAAGGAAAAAATAAAATCTTTAAAAAAAAAAAAACTACTCCAAAGTTTGAAACAAAAGGAGAATTCTTTAATCTGTTTAAAAAAATATGGTATCACCCTTTTACTAATACCTAGCAATTACATTACAAACTCATATTACTGAATTGTTTCAGTTTTCAATATACTTGCACATATGCTATCATATTAATAGGTAATAACTAGAACATTCAATAAATTATTAGCATATACAAATATAGGGGCTTACAGAAATATTGATATTGCTTAATATTAACAGTTAATTAAAACAATTTATTGCTAAGTAAATAAAAAAGTATATGACTACTTTATGCTTAGGGAGCATTGCTTAAATTTAATATCCATTTAAGTTTATAAACAATAAATTATAAAATAGTTTGTTGTTATTCTATTATCATTCACTAGTGAAAACAGGAAGCTTTCTCATTTGGTATGGGAAAAATTTCAACTAACCAAAAGTGTAAATTCACACAATAACTATCACACATTTTACGGATGTAAAAATAGTAAATCCAAGTAGTGTTGGTGAGGCTGCTGGAAACCTCCCTTTTGCCTTGCTTGCCGGAGTATAAATTGGTGCAAATTTCCTTGATTTCTATTTGATGATGTATAACAAAAGACTTGAAAAGGTAGTTACTTTTAAACTCTAAAATTAACCATTTCTAAAATGTATTTCTCAGAAAAATTTAACTGTATATTTGTACCCCCAAATATGTTTTGATAATTATGCTGGGGGATTAATAGTATTTCAGATGAGTTTTACGTTTTCCTGTGATTTTTCTTACTTTTCGTCTGTGCACATATAGTATTCAAATAAAATAATAATCCTGATGGAAATTTTTACATTGAAACCACTTTGATAACCATGATGCAAATATGCATAATTTTACAAAATATGGACAATAGTGATCTCTCAACATCATAAATTCTATAGTTATCACAATAGTGCATGCTTTTCTCTCCTTTAACGCTCCTCTTTATGCCTATGACACATTGGCATGGGTGCTGGGACAGCAGCTGATGAGCATACAAGGAATATAATAATGTCAATAAGTTAACTTTGTGGACATGATGTGGACATAAAGGAGAGTAAGTCAAATTTATTTGTCAAAGCGCCAAAGTGAGTGAAAATGTTTTTTTGCTTTGGAATCTACATCTTTAAATATAGTCCACACACACACACACACACACACACACACACACACGAAATAGATTGATGGTAAGGCATATATGGCTTAAAGTTAAAAGGCATTGTTCAGAGTGGTCATCTATAATCTTGGACCAATGAGTGTCAATCTAAGACACACGCAGAGACACACACACACACACACAGACACACACACATACAGTTTATCTTGGTAGATTAGATGAGGACTTCTGAAAACACATATCAAAAATCATACTATTATCTCGTCTTCAGCTGCCATTTTTTCTTTATTTTTTTCCCCTTGTCGTTTCTCTTTTTTCTGTTCTTTTTTCTCTTCTTTTATATTTCATAGTTTTAAAAATGTTGGCTATGACCACTAAATTGGATTCCCAGCCAATTAATGCAACATGGCTCTCAGTTTTTAAAATGCTGCTATACATTTCATGCTCATTGAACACATTTCTACACTGTATTCAACATGGAATAATGTCATATTTCTAATTGTTACAAAAGTAACATGAAAATGGCTTTTAAGTTTGTAAATCTCAACATTTTTGAGGGAAAACATATTTTATTATATCTATTAGTCATAAAAAAATCAGAAAATTCCATATTACAGTATGTTCTACAAGACAACTGACCTGGGCTACTCGAAATGTGACTGTTTTGAAAGAAAATATAAAAAGACTACTTCAGATAAAAGAAGACAAAGGAAAATAGTAATGAAATATGTTATCAATAATTAGGATCTCGATTTGAATTTTTCAAGCTATAAAATATATTATGGAACCAGGAAAGAACTTTTGAATATGGTCTAGGGATATTAGATGATATTATGGAATTATTGTTTATTTTCCTTCATGTGATAATGGCATTACAGTTGTTATGTCTTAGAGTCAAACTTCCATTGTATTTTTAATACTCCATGTCATCTATTTGTTCTTTTAAAGATGACCAGTTACTTCCATAAGGAAGTTGACTATGTAAAAATAGACCTAAATTCCAGTGGTGAGTGCTCAGGACTCATCTCACTGGACTTGATAAGGGGAAACGATCTCCTGCTCTAGAAACACTCAATTGCCTTTCAGAATATCATGTTTGGCCATACTTTACTCCTACTTCTTTGGCTTCTCCTGCTCAGTCTCATTTGATGTTTTCTCCTCTTCCCCATGATCTCTAAGCATTGGTACCCCAGGGCTTTATCCTTGGACTTCCCTTTGCAGACTCACCCCCTTGGTGATCACAATCAGTAGATATCCCTCCATTTGTTTACATCTTTCTAAAATTCTCTCAATAGTGTTATATACTATTCCATAAAGAAGTCCTACATAAATTTTCTTAGATTTATTTCTGGACCATTTATAATTTTCATGCTATTATATTTTATATATTATTTTGTGAGTGTACGTTGCTTGTATATGAAGGACAATTGTGAAGTTGATTATGAAAATAACATTTCTCAGTAAATGTTATTTAATTGGATTGGGTATTGTCCTTGAATTAAATCAATGCTGTATTTATTAGATGACTCAATAAGTTTCTGATCTCATTCTATTCATCCTGTGGAGATTTTCACCAAGGAGTGGTCTCAAAATTCCCTTTTATTTAAGTTATTAAGGTGTGCATCCTACTTATACCTGTAAGCTACATTCCACAATATTATACAAATAGTGGAGACTCAAATACAATTTGAAGTATAAGTGAATAGAAAAATATGAATGGGCAGCCCAGAGGAGAGGCATTGATGCAGGTGTCCATTGCTAAATGAATGCATCATTTAACTGTTGCTTGGGTCTATGTTTGCAAATGGACTCTCAACAGAGATTATACAATAGCCGTATTTTTATTCCAATGCCTGGTGTAATTCCTTGTACATAGTAGGAATTCAGTTAAATATTTGTTGGATTAATAACTTCAGAAAGAAATGTACATAAGAGGAAAAAATAATTATGTTGATCTCTTTAATGAAATCACAATGAAAATTAAAAATAAACTTTTCAGAATCCGTCAAGTAGAAAAAACAATACAAAGCGGCTGGATCCTAAGTTTGAAAGACAATAAGTAATCGTTTGAATAATTATTACCATTAAATGTAATACGCTTCATTATATACCAGACAATATGCTAAGGCATTTATGTGTGTATCTATTTTAATCTTCTCAGATCTATATTGCTGGTGAGGAGGCAGCTTAGAGACGTCTGAACTGAACAGCCACCGAGAGGCTGCTTGGAACATCTGTCTGGAGACTATAATTAGTTGTTTCCCAAGAGTTTGGATTAATGTTTTTAAAACCATTTATTTTCTGAATTCTTTCAATGGTCAAGCTCTAAGCTCAGATCAATCTATTAACGAATGATAAATCTAACCTGTTTAACATGTGAGTCAGTGGGATCAGAGTGTGACTTGTGAATGACACTACTTATTGTCTGTACATGTAAGCCTGTGGGGCATTCCCATTTCAGTTATACTAAATTTTTATTTATTTAAGAAGTTCAATCTAAAACAGAAACACTGTAAGTAGGTTAGAAAAATACCTAGGTTAGGCCATATTTGTAAATATCTAAGAAAAATAATATCTAAATAATTTCAAATAGTTCTTCGTGTAATACAGGAAGCTTTCTTTAATCAAAACCACGTATATTATATAGAGCATACAGCCCATGTTGTTCAGTGCAGTCACACATTATCAGCTGAAAGACAGTTAATGTATATGCAGTTTTATTGGACAATGAGACAGCTGCATTGCCTTATCATCAAAACAATGGAAAAGAACTTCACTCAGAATCATAAACACAAAGCACAGCTTAGCAAAATTTAGAATTGCAGAATAACACACGTTTCAGAACAGATCTGGGTAAACCTTCCGTTTTTGTTACTGTCAATCTTCTGACAAGAACAGCTTGTCAGTTTTGTTTGAAAAAGTAGAAGTACTTTCAAATGAAAGTTTCTGACAAAGCTGGCTTTAAAATCATTTTTTGAATCTTGCTGTTTGATCATTAATCCTATATGTGATTATATATTGTGCATACATGTTTATATGCAACAAATCACATATGTATAGTAAATTTACTGACAATTTCTATTTCTAGTTTTAACAAACCTTAGCTTGTCACAATTGTCACATTTATATTCAGCAATGCATGAGAAAGTAAACTCAGATTTACCATAGTTCAAGAAGCAGGCTTTCTCACATTAGTCAGTACCAAATCCGTGTTCAGGTCGCTGTCTGTTGGGAGATCTGCATACTTTGTCTCCCTTGTGCAGGTCCCCCATCCCCACCGTGCGTCTCTGTGAGGGTTGACCAGCATTGCCCAAGGATCTCTTAGAGAGCTCCGCCTCACACGTTCATCATTTCTCCTAGTCGTTCTTTTCAGAACATAGCCTCTTCTCCTGGTTGGGCAATTCTTGGAAGTACAAAAACTTTATGAATAATAGAACAATAAACAAGAAATATGTTTTAGAAAATATTAACATTTTACATATATATATATATATATATAAGACACCCAAGTAGATGTCTGCAATGTACCCTAACTCAAAATATTTTAACACCTAGATTTATTAACTCCAATAAAATTTAAATCTATTAAAGATTTTAGTTTTTTTCAGGTTGCTGCAGCATTTGTTTTCTTAAACGATTTCACCAAACTATTTGACTAACTCAAGGAAGCTAGTGCATTTACCATTATATTGAAGAAAACTCAACATTTTACCAAAACTATATCCATCTGTTTCATTTTATGGTATTTCCTTCAATCTAATAGCTCTTGGGCTATGAATTAATTCTCTAAACGAGAATTTGGAAAGTTCTCACATTAGGGGAGCCACTCACAGCGCTTCCTGCTACCATGGCTTCATGTTTATTCATTTAGGCACTGCTAGAAAAAGTCATTTAAAAGTTTGAAATATCCAACCAGCTTTCTCTGCACATCTACAGACAAAATTAAATGTGATCCTCACCAAGGCATGTTTCTTACTAGTTTGACTACTTAAAATAAAACAAAATGATAATACAGTTTCATGGTTGCCTTTTTACTCCCTTGAGGTATGAAGTCTCATAAATGTGTGAAAGCTTTAAAATCGTGGATGATAATCATAATTTTTCTTATTCTATTAATTAGTAAATGTACTAATATAGAGAAGGAAAAAAGACAATAATATAAAGAAACATCCACTTTAACTAGTTTTCAGATTGCTTCTTACCTCTATGCATTTGTTTTATTCTGTACCTTTCTTCAGCTATGATGACAAGCATAGCTCTGCCTTTCACTTTCCTCTCTTGCTGTTTCTATTTACATTTCAAACAAAAAGCAAGGAAAGAATGTTGGAGAGGAAGCTTTGATTTACTCATATGTGAAGGAACCAAGAATCTAACACATTAGCAGTGAGATAAGTAGTCAGTAAGGTGATACTCACTGCTTAAGCTGTGGGGTAACTTAAGCAAGGTATACTGAACATATTATCTGTCAGCCTATGATCTAGGCACTGAGTTTATATTGATGGGAAAAAGAGTAGAATTCAGACAAAAGTCTTGCCTTTATCAGACTCATAATTTTCTTTACCATATTTTCCTATTACTGATTTCTGATCTTGGGGAATGGTAGGGTTTTTATTGTTTATTTGATTTGTACTCATATATTTCGTCTTGTCCCACTTAAAATTCTTCTATAGTTTCTCTTTTTTCCTTTCTGACTTAATTATCACTTAAACACTGCTCCTGGCAAAGCCACCTTGAGTCATCCTTGTTGTCTCTTTAGACCTCTAGATTTTACCTCTTTAGGCCCTTTGGATTGAGTTAACTGTTTCCCAAACTAAAATGTGTTAATCATTGTTTTCTCTGGATTTGGGGCATCTAAGTGATTATTTTTCTGCTAGAGAATAAAGAAGTAACTGATGGATGGCATCTGTGTGGAGCTAGAAGGACACGTGATCTTGAGAAAGGTGCAGAGACTAATCTGAAACAGAAAAAAGAAGCCCTTTTACTTTGTTACAGAAAACAAGGAGTAAGAAGAGTCGTGACTGTAGATTTCTGTGTATTGGAGTTTAGGAGATCCTGTCTAATAGTCTCTTGGAAATGAAGGAATTGGATTTGTCTGCTGAGAACCTAGGCTCTTTGGTGAAAACGGAAGTCATTGAAAACAATCGAGAAAGAGATGGGAGAAAGTGGTGACCAGAGAGATTGCGCGGAGGAGTTAAGGGTCCTGTTGCAATTGAAACTCTAGAATTTGCAGGGGCACCAAATAATGAGAATGATGCTTCAGGGCAGTCTTGGCAGCACCTGGAAGCTTGCTGTTGGTCGCACTGTGAAACAGAATTCCAAGAAACATTTAGAAAGAAGAGAGAAATGTCTATCTGCAACTTGGCAGATGTTTGTTACTGAAATTGAGAATATTTAACTTTGTTCCCCAGAAAACAAAGCAGAAGTTTAAGCTAATTTGTCTTATAAAATCAACACTTTAATAAACATCAATAGATAGGTCTGTCTGGAGATGTAAACTCTCCCACAAGAAAAATTCATGAGTAATTTTTGGTTATGGTTTTTCAAACACACTCACACAGACACACACTTCGGCACGCATGCACACGCATGCACACCCACACCCACACCCACACACGCACACACACACAGAATAGTAACTAAAATAATGAAGGGTCTTTAGATGATAACTTGACCATCAAGAAATGTTCTTCAATAGGATATTTCTTTCATTAATAACATATAACTCTTAAGGATGTTCAAGTTAAAATGTCCAGCTTAAGTCTCATTTCCGCTCCAGTCTTACGAAAGAATGCATACGGGAAAACAAATTCCCGAGATAGGCAAATCAATGACTGGACAAGCCGCTTATAGAAACTGCCCTGCTCCCAACTCCCCCCGGCTAGATCCAGTTTATGGACCTAACAGATGCAGTTGGGCTTACCTCTGAAAAGTGGTACCCAGAGTGGGATTACAATATGGAGACAAAAAAATGAAAGAAGGTCTTCTGAACCTCTGTCCCAGTAGGTAAAAAAAGAAGGATAGAACCTGTTTTTTAACTATAAAAGAGCGAGGCCACCCACTAATAAATAAAACCTGGGCCAATGAGCATCTCAGACACATTCCAATTAGAGAATGGAGAGCAGCTGGTGGTGGATGGCTGGCCACAGATGAAGGAAATAGCAAGAGGATGAGGACAAACATAATGAGAGAGGGAACAAATTTCCGCTCCTGTGGATCAAGGAGATAATTTTTAAAAAATAGACCATAAATGTTACCCACTTCCTCAATATTTATTAAAGCAGAGAACAGAGAATTTGAACATTAACAAGACCCCCGGATGATTTTTAAGCACACTAACGCTCAAGAACCAGAGATCTGAGAGAATAATCAGCAATCCATCCAGTCTGTTTCTTTCAAACAATAATGATCTCAGAGTTTTGGCATATACTGAAAAGAAACCAATTTATTGTCACATTATCAAATGAGTGCCTTCTATATCATGATAGATATTTCGTTATTGACAAAGACAAATTCTTATTCTTTAGTGTACAGAGGCTAATATTAACATTCCGTTGTGAAAATTTGGGAGCCTAAAAAAAAGCTTATTCTGACGAAAAAGCATCCTATTCTTATATTAAATGAAACTCGGTGACTTTTAAAAATATATTAACTTCAAAAATATGAATGACATAAAATAAATAGGTCTGATTTAATTGAGTTGTTATTCTAATACTGTTAAAAACAAATATAACACTAAATAATTTGTCGCATATAGCCTAAATCTCCTTTACATTGAAAATTCTAAATTAATTTTGTCTAGTTTAAGAATTTCAGGGGCCAGCCTGGTGGCACAGCAGTTAAGTGCACACATTCCCCTTCAGCGGCCCGGGGTTCACCGGTTTGGATCCCGGGTGTAGACATGGCATGGCGTCCCACATGCAAAGTAGAGGAAGATGGGCATGGATGTTAGCTCAGGGCTGGTCTTCCTCAGCAAAAAGAGGAGGATTGGCAGGAGTTAGGTCAGGGCTAATCTTCCTCAAAAAAAAAAAAAAAAGAATTTCAGCTCTGTGTCTAAAATTGTTTTATGTGTAATTCACCGTATTTAATTGTGATTTTTAAAATCTTTGACTTACAAAATCTGGGTTTCCTTGAATTATTGTTTTCCACTGACCATATTTTAGAAAATATTTTTCTCCTGAAATCCCAATGCGTCTCTCCTAAGGGTACATTTGCTATATCAGATATCAGAAGAAACCTGTAATATGGACGCAAGATAAAATACCAACCAACTGAAAATTAGGAATGAATATACTCTGCTTTTAAGGTACTTAGGCACTGTTTGCCATAACAAATTGCCATAAACTGGTGGTTTACAACAGCAGGAATTTATTTTCTCACAGTTCTGGAGATGAGAGTCTGAAATCAAGGTGTCGCTAGGGCTGTGCTCCCTCCTGACTCTGGGGAATTGATCTGGGCGTTTATAGGCGTATGTTGCTTAATGCCTGAATCTCAGCTGCCTGTGATACAGGTGTCCAGTAACACAGGTTGCAAATCAAATATACTCAATATGCTGTTTTGATATGCAATGGCCAAAATGCCATTTTGGTGACTTGCTTTCTTAATTTAAGAAGTATATAATTTCAAGTCACCTCTAGAGTTATATTTAGGATTTCTAGTTCTGTTGTTGAAGATCTTTCTCCAGTTCATACTTAATATAGTAACTTGCTTACCTGGTTGATTCTGAAATATATGCTGAATATATTTGCATAGTATTAGCAATTAATTTTATGTCATGCCTTTCATCATGGATCTATGTATATTAAAAAGCGATAATATCAATAATAGTTAATATTTGTGGAGCATGTACTGTGTGCCAGACATTTCTCAAGTGCTTTAAATTCATGATATGATTTGATTTTCACAGTAACTCCATGTGGCAGGTATTACTATTATGTCCATTTACAGATGAAAGTGAGAGAAAGGGAGGGAAAGAAATTACCGAAAGTCAACAATCTTGCAAGAGGCAGAGGTGTGATTTAACCTCAAGTGAAGGCCAGACTCTAGAATCCTACAATCTCACACCATGTGTGTCAAATTTGGTCATGTGGTTTTACACATGAAAAGAATTCTTAGTTCACATTATGCTCATCTGGTAGATCACGGGTGTGCAAGTTATGGCCCACAGACCAAATTCTACCTATCACTATTTTTGTAAATGTTAGCCACATCCATTTGTTTGTGTATCATCTAGAGCTGTTTTCTCGCTATAATGGCAGAGTTGAGTGGCTAAGACATTATGGCCAGCAAAACCGGAAATACTAAATAGCACTTGTTAGAAAAAGTTTGCTAACCACTGGTCTAGATTATCATTACTGTAATGTAGTACAATTGACTTTTACATTATGAAACCTTTTTTTTCCAAATCAGTCAAAAATAATGAATATTTACATGTGATCCTTGACTGTTTCATCATTCTTCCAGGTCCTGCAGACTCGTGCTGTCCTAAACACCTCTTAACTCAAGATTCCTGATATATTGAAAAACATAGAGTAAAATATTTAAAAAATATTCTAGGGCAAAGAAATCGTGAAAAAGCACAGTCCCCTTATTCTAGGTGTTTTTGGGTACACATTTTAAATTATTTATTATTATGGAAAACAATTTTCTTAATTAAACTTACAATTCTTTCAGAATAAATTCACCTAAACACTTTTTAAAGAGATTTACTTTGTTATCTCTTCATTTAAACGATCTTCAACGTCACATTGTTTAACTGGTTTGTGTGTGTGTACATGTCTGTGTGTGCAGGTGCTGACAAAATTCTATATTCATCACGTGCATTTGAATTGAGCTAACACAATGAATCTTATTCATGCCAATATCACCATGTATTAGAAAAATTAATAAGCATTCTTTCAAATGTATCTTTGGCAGTGTCATTTATAAACATTGCTATGCTTTCACATACTTGTTGAATATCAATTTTGTCAAGCCCTCATTTTGCTCAGAGAATATATTATGTAATACGCTTTAAATGATTGTAACACCACTTTTTCATTTGTTGTATTTCAGATATTATTCCCATAAAAATTTTTCTAACAAAATAATCACTTTGAATTTCCATATAATTTCTTAACTTAATATTTTAATTTTTTATTAAGGTATAATAAACATAAAGAACTTTGCACAAATCATAAAGTCTAGATCTTGGCCAATTTTCACAAACTGAACACATCTTGTCAACAGGACCCAGAACGAGAAAAAGAATATTGCCAGTATCCCATACTCACTCTGCATTTTAATTTCATGTAAATAAGAAACTAACATAGGTATTCTTATGTGTCTGATTTCTTTCACTCAATATTATGCTTGTGAGAGTTATTTGTGGTGGTGTGTGTAGCATGAATTTGTTCATTTCTATATTGTATAGTATTACATTGTACAAATACTTCCTAATTCATTGGTCCATTTGACCATTGATAAACAGTTGGGTTGTTTCCAGTTTGAGCTTTTTATAAGTAGCACTACTATAAATCCTCTTGGGTCTTCTGGTGAAGATATGTGAAGATTTCTTTGTTGTATACCTATGACTGTAATGGATGACCTTGGGGATTGCTCATTTACCTTTAGGAGACACTGGCAGTTTTCTACAGTGTTTCTACCAACACACACACCCGACAGCAACGTCTCATGGTTCCTGCTCTTCTATGTGCTTGCCAGGGCTTGATATTGCATAGGTTTTTGTTTTAGCTTTTACATTTTTCCCGATGACTATTTATTCTGAACATATTCATGTTTTTTGGCCATTTACATGCCCCCTTTTGTGAAAACCTATTCACATCTTTTACTTCTGTAATCCCAGACTGATTAATAGGAAGGCTAATCTTTACATTTCAGCCCAAAACAATTTTTATTTCCTCATATCATTCACTTGATTGAGCTAGTTTCTTTATAAAGTTTAATTTGAATTCACGGGGGGCATGTTAAATAAGACTGCTAGAATGGCTGATTCTAAATCCAAGTTCTTCCACTTACTAAATATGTTGAACTTGCACAAGATAATTAATCCCTTACATTTTTGTATTTTCTCAGTAAAATGAGAATTATAGTAGTGCCTTCATTTTGCCAGTGTTCTCAGAATTTATATATAGCATTTAACTAGCACTCAGCATGTGGTCAGCACTATATAAGAGATTGCTATTATGGTTGTTATCTTTCTCCTCTCTATTCTTGCCGACATCACCTTCTAAGTAAAAAAAAAAAGAAAAGAAAAGAAAAGAAGCCTTACCCGCCAACATCTTAGTACTCATCTTGCTTCTCTCCGTCTGTCTATTATCTGCAGTTGGATTCCCTTCCTTGGTCTCTTACCACTCTTGTGTTTGACCTTCACTTTCTTAGGCATTTATCCAGGCTGTACCGTTGTTTTTGTTTGGAATGGAGAATTTTCATCCTTCCTCCTTTCCCAGTGTGTATAGTTACTCCATGACACACCTGGCCACCCATGTCACCCCTCACTTCTCCCTAAGAGAGAAGAACTGACTTAGTTCCTTTCCAGATAAATACATTTGCCATAAATCTATTAGAAAATCCACAAAGTGTCTAAACCATTGAAGATATATTCCTTGTTTTTAACTACTTACATAACATTGTTCAAAGGAATTTTGGAAAAGAAGAAAATAAATGAACGGACTCAAATGATGGTCTTAAACCAAAGTATAATTTGGCAGCATTCTGGTTTTAATAAAAATTAGAAGTAACTATTTTGTATGAATCATTTTTTTAATTAGCAAACTTCAATCTTTAATGCAGTTTTAAAAGTCGTCATAGAAAAATCATAGAGAGTTCCCATATATCTCCTCTCTCACTCACAGTTTCCCCTATTATTAGCATCTTCCAGTTGTGTGGTACATTTTTCACAAACAATGAGCCAATATTGATACATTGTTATTAGCTAAAGTCCCTAGTTTACATTGTGGTTCACTGTAATTCTTGTCCACTTCTACAGGTTTTGACAAATTCATAACATAATATAACTGCCAGTACATTGTGAGACACAATCATTTCACAGCACTCAAAATCTCCTGTGCTGCACCTTCTCCGCCTCCGCACCACTCTCTCCCTTCCCCCAATCCCCTGGCAACCACTGACCTTTTTACTATCTCTATGGCTGTGCTTTTCCCAGAACATTATTTAGTAGGAATCATAAAGTATATAGCCTTTCAGATTGGCTTCTTTCACTTAGTAATGTTCATTAAGTTTTCTCCATATCTTTTAATGATTTTACAGCTCATTTCTTTTTATTGCTGAATAATATTCAATTGTGTTGAGGCACCACAATTTGCTTATCCTATATGACTAAATGTTAACATAAGTGTCAGCCTCCTTTATGTCTTACAAACACTGATGCCGCTAAACGAGTCATATTTTCAGTATGAGCAAAATTCCTGAGGCTCAATTAATTTTCATTAGTGAGAAGAGAGAAGCTGTATCCACTCTTAGTTTACTGAGGTAAATATGTAATTAGCAGATCACTTACACTGGATACCTGAAGGAGTTTATACAGCTTTCAAAGTTACCATTACTTTCAAATCTCTCTCTCTCTATATATATATATGTATACATAAATATAAATTTAAGATAAAAATGGTTAGGACCAATTTAAATATATTATATATTATGTCTATATATTATATGCATTATATATTTATTATGTATCATATACAACACACACAGACATATACATATAAATTGGCCCTAATTATTTTTTCCTAAGTTTATACATAGGTGCTTTATTGTATATTTTGTGTTACGGCTACTTTGGCTACTATGAATTTTGTCTGTTTTTCCATTATATTTACAACTTATTTTATTGCATGAACATGATTTTATTTTTTAGCAGGTAACTGGTTTCCTGTTATTTCTATTCATTAGTTATTGGATTAATTTGAGTTTTTGTTATACAGCATCAGCATCTCTAGAAACACACACATCTGCCCACATGCACACACACACACCTACAAATAGAAAACAGAATGAGAAATTGCTTCCTTTTCCTAATATTAGTATTCCTTATTTTTTTCTCATATATTATTCCATTGGCACTGGCAAAAATCAATTAGTAAAAGGGGTTTCTTAGTTTCAGGACTACAGAAAAAATAGCCTCTCTCTTTGGACTTGCATAAACAAAGTAGAAATTTTTTAAAGTATGTAAATAGTGAACTTGAAGACATAGAAACTATTCAAAATAAGAATAGAGATAAAAAAGAATCAATGGAAAGAAAGGAAGGAAGGAAAGAGCATCAGGAATCCTCAGACAAATTCACAGAACCTTACACATGTGTAACTGGAGTCCCTCAAAGAGGGTGGAGTATCAGAAAAATTATTTGAAGGAATAATCGCCAAAATACTTCCAAATTAGATGAAAGCTATAAATACACAGATTCAAGAAGCTCATTAAAATAATGTCCAAGAGGGCCTGGCCCCGTGGTCTAGTGGTTAAGTTCACGTGCTCAGCTGCGGCAGCCCAGGGTTTGGATCCTGGGTGCAGACATGGCACTGCTCATCAGGTCAAGTTGAGGTGGCGTCCCACATGCCACAACTGGAAGGACCCACAACTAAGATACATAACTATGTACGCAGGGGGTTGGGGAGATAAAGCAGAAAAAAAAAAAACCCCAAAAGATTGGCAACAGTTGTTAGCTCAGGTGCCAATCTTTAAAAGAAAAAGAAAAAAAATAATGTCCAAGAATCTGAAGAAAACTACACCAAGACATAATAATCAAATTGCTCTAAACACTGGTAAAAACCCTTAAAAGGAGCCAGAGAAAAAAAAAAGACATGTCATATAAATGGGAACAAAAATGACACCAGAATTCTTCTAAGCAGTGAAAATAATGAGAGTGGGAAAAAAGTATTGAAAGGAAAAAACTCCATCAATCTAGAATTCTATACTCAGTGAAAATATCTTTCAGCAACAGAGCCAAGATGAAGACTTTTGGGACATAGAAGGTAAAAAGAATTCATCTCCTGCAGATTGTCACTCCAACGAATGTTAAGAGAAATCTCACAGGCAGAAGAAAACGATTCCAGGTAGAAATATGGATCAAAACAGAATAAGAGCAATAAAGTTTTATTGGAACGCACACATGTGTGAGCACACACACATACACACAGTCTAAAAGCAGCAAAGAGAATGGAAAAAAGTCCACCGAAGATGACATTTCAGCAAATTCCTTATTGAAGGAATTTGAATAAAGAGTTATAATAAAGGACCAGAGCAGGAGAAATCCTGACCTAAAATATGTGCAGAGAGTGGAGCTGTGGCCATGAGCAGCCCTGTGTACCTGTCGGAAGACAAGAGAGGCTCAAGAGTCCAAAACAATTGGTTAATTTGAGGACTAAGGCAGATATTTAGGACTGAAAACAGTCATTCCTAGAAAGTTCTGTATATGAAACAGGAAATTCCTCTACCACTTCATGTCACAGAAAAGCCATCAGTCACCACCATAAATAGAGAGGGGGTTATTTTTACTCACACAGAAAAAGTACGGAAATAGGCCTTTCGGAGAGGTCCAGCATGTTACTAAAGACTGAATCCTATCTCTCCTCTGGAATACCTCTCATGGGACTTGTTTTTCCCTGTGGCCTCACGGTGGCAATGCAGCTCCAGGAACGACAGTCATCGTTCAGGCAGAAAGAAAGAATGAGGAAAAAGGTGACTGGTTTCTTTTAATCATGGAGAAAAAACTGTGACTTCTTTCTGCATCACATGGCAAGATTGTATGTGTGGCCACCTCCAGCTGAAAGGGACACTTAAAAGTCAAATATTTCATCCTTCTAGAATCCATACAAGAGGAAGGCAAAGGAGAAGGGAGTTGAGAATGCTTTAATGTGACTGTACATTCATCAGAGCCCACAACATAAAGCAGTAACCCTGAAATGAAGAAGCCAAAACTATAAGATCAGAGAGGAAACTGATAATGCAACAGGAATTAATCGGTCATTAAAAAAAATCACTTTATAATATCCTAATAGGAATTCTATAATCTTGCAGTAAATTGCACAAATGTACTGAAACATTTTGTAAAAGCTTTATTTTGTAAAATAATACTATAACAATAATACATGTTAGAGTTTTAAAATCAATAAAATTATCATTTTCTGTAGGAAGCAACTTGTCATGATGTGATAAAGATATAAATGATGTTCAGTATATAGCTCCAGACCTCTGTTATTTCGGTAGAAGTCAAGTTAAACTCTCTGTCTCTGTCTCTCTCTCTCTCTCTCACACACACACACACACACACTCACAATCACTCAATGCCACAAAATAGAGAGTACTTCACTGTGAAGGAGGGAGAACTCTTGCTACTCTAGCTCTATATATGCCATTCCTTACAGGAAACAGCTGCCAACAGCTGGTCTGCTGGGAACTGTCTTACTTGAAAATTATTAATGAACCAAAGGAAAGCAGCACAGAGCCAAGTAAATGATAGTACATGATTTAAAAAGAAAAGATAAAAGAACAATGCAATCAAATTGATGATGAAGAGCCCTTGCAGGAAATATAATATTAAAGCAATTAAAAGTCAAGATAAAAATATACTGCTTTAAAATTCAAGAATTTATTTAAATATTATAGAATTCAAGGCATAGATGTAAGACCTCAGGAGGATACGATGGGTGGATAGATGAGATAACATATTAGCTGGCGGAACTCAGAAAAGGAATTAAACAGAAAATCAGCACAGAAATGACAAACTTTCTAGAGACAGTTGAAAAACGTAGAACAGATGTTGCTAAAAACATAGTAAGGGACAAAAGAAAACAAAAGTGGAATCTAAATAAATTTTGAAAAAGAATAGGGAAAAAATAATAGCTATAGAGGACAAATAAAGGAGAATACACATTTATTCTGAATACCTATTAAGGAGAAAATAAAGCAGATGAATTTAAATTTTTTTTCAAGCAAACATTTGAGGAGTTAATCAATATGCTGAAAGAATTCATATTGTATTTGAATATATGAATATTCAATATATTCATATTGATTATATGAATCAATATATTCATATAATTATATGAATAATTATATGAATATAATTCATATATAATTATTCATATATAATAGATCATATATATATCTATATAATAGATCTATATAATCTATATAATATATAATCTATATAGATCTATATAATAGATCACATATATAATTCATATATAATAGATCCATATGATCTATTAGCATTGATACAGATCTCGGGAAATTTCCTGGGCTTCAGAGACAAACAAAAATTCCTAGAAGTAGTCAACTAGAGCCTCAGGCATCCACGAACAGTGCCAATAGTCCAGTGATATTCACCATGAGGCTTGGGACGGCCTCATTGCCCTGGTCAAATACCCTTCCTCACTGATTGGTGCCTGTGCCATTTCGATTGCCCCATACTTAAATATCACTTCTGTGCATGCAAAGGGAAGAACATTCAGGTAAGAATTCTCTACTGCAATGTCAGATGCTTCAGAACAATAGAGCAGTACAACCAAAGTTCAAAGGGAATTTAGAAGAGAAAACATAATAAAGAAAAATACAAGGAAGGCATAAATGATTAAATCAGGAAATAATGGATATGGAAACAGAAAAATGGTAACACTACCAGATAAACTCAAGTATTTGGTCTTTGAATTTTCTAACACATAGATATAATTTAACAAGAAAAGGAGAAGAATGTACACATTTGTGAGCTAATAAATGAAACTGAGGAAATAATTGCTCATTCTTTGGAAATTTTACAATTCTAAGAGATATCTTTGTACAGTGCTATGTAAATATGTTTAATAATAATAGGGGGTTTATATGGAAATATGTACTAAAAAAATTGAACAAAGGAGAGTGGCAAGACCTAAATGAATTTTTTTGCCACAGAAGAAATAGAAAAAATATTTTTTCAAAAGTTCTCTTTCTTTGAAAGTATGAATTCTATAATTACACATTTAACTTCTACCAAAACTATAAGTAACTCATTATTCCAGGCAATTTCAAATGTGTCAGATCATAAAAACGAAGTCTTTAAATTCATTCTAAGTCTCCATCAAAATATTGACCACAGAACTGGAATCCTATTTCACTGCCACAGAAAACTACAGACCAATTTCCTTTCTCCATATTTGAGGATTGCAGTGATGGTTCAATATTAATAATTGTCAATAAAATTTGCTATAGTCCTAAGAGAAAAAAAGTATGACCATCCATCCATTTAGGCTAAAATGGCCTTGGATAAAGTCAATATTCATTTTTGCTAAAAATGAACAAAACAGTTGATGTTCGACTCCTGTTTCTCTCACAACCTGTAATTCAGTCTGTCCACAAGTCCTGTCAGCTGTCAAAATACATCCAGAATTGAACTTCTGTTATCACACCTATGGCTTTTATCATAGTCCTATCCATTATCATGTCTTTCCTGGTTATTGCAATAGACTCCTACTTACTGGTCTCCTTATTTCAAATCTTTTGCTCCTGGGGTCTATTGTCAAAACTGCAGCCAGACCAGAGTTACTGGTCTGCTCAAATCTTCATGCTAGTCAAAAACATTGTGAATAAATCATTTTCAAAATTCATTCACTTGGGGCAGGCCTGGCAGCACAGCAATTGAGTTTGCAGGTTCTGCTTGAGCAGCCCGGGGTTCGCCGGTTTGGATCCCAGGTGTGGACCTACACAATGCTTGTCAAGCCATGCTGTGTCAGGCACCCCACATATAAAGTATAGGAAGATGGGCATGGATGTTGGCTCAGGGCTAATCTTCCACAAAAAGAAAAATTAACTAATTAAATTAAATTAAAAAAAATTCATTCACTCAACAAATGTTTACCAAACATCACTATCACCATAGGGAAGAAACTATGCTTGTTATGTGAACACATCCACCAGCCGTTCCCCACTTTCAAAGGGTCAATGCCAGAGAAAATAAATCTCATAAAAATAGCCATGAGAATCTGATAGATGTAATAGGAACCTGAATAAAATATTCATACTAAAATGGGATTTATTATTTAATTATTCATAGTCAAATATCATGAAGACAGAGAAGGGAGAGAAAGAAAGAATGAAACTTTCCTTTTTTGGATCAGGCAAACTCTGTTATTTCCCTCATGCTAAAGTAACGGTCATGTCATTTTTTTAAAATTTTATTTTATTGTGGTACGAACACTTAACATGAGATAAACTCTCTTAAATTTTTAAGTGTACAATACAGCGTTGTCAACTAGAGGTACAATGTTGAACAGCAGTTCCATAGGACTCATTCACCTTGTATAAATGAAACCTGACGACGCTTGATGATCAGCTTTCAATTGTTATATAGTTAAATAATAGAAACACAATTAAAGTCCAAATAGCATTAGTATCAAGAATTCTAATGATCTGTATTAGTATTTTCTTTTTTTAACCCAGACATATAGGCTATATCTTTTTTCCCCCTCCATGTAGTGTTTAGTTTATATGATTTTTTAATCCATCTATTCTTACATGTGTATTGTCTATTCTGTATACACAGGCACATGGATAGGGGTTAATGTCCAGGATGCTAACTGCTAGTACCTTTGATGAATTGCTTGGTACAACTTCCCTGGGGGGCCTTCTTTACACTCAGTAGTCAACTTGCTGCTGGCATAACTGATGCAAGCATTTCAACTATCTTCTTGACTGATAGCAATTACTGCAGTAAAAAAAAGTCTGTGTTGATCTAATTATTCATTATGACAGGAAGACTCTTGTGCTCTGTTCATTTTCCGTCAGTATATTAACCCAACCTTTTTCCTTTCCAACCAGTTCAGGATTGTGTTGCTATCTTACAGACCAAAAGCCTTCTTTAGAGACAATTCTTATCAGGGACAAAAGCAGACGATTAGAAAATATTTCCAGATATTGAGATTGAGGGAAATCCTATAAAATATCATTAGTACTTATTTAATTTTGGAAATGATTTTGTCGAACTAACAACTAATTTTATGTGTAAAAAGTGCTGACGATGTTACAGCAGTATTATGTGTAATGATTTATTTTGATAATGATTTTTCTTGTCCTTGTGAGGAAAACCCATAAAGACATTACACTCTTTGTTGCTTTACTAATGGTTTAGGAAAGTAGAATTCTGAATTACTCCATGGCTGCATGAGGCATGGCACAGAGAGGGGTTATCTTTGTCATTCAGGCAGTCGAGAGTGCAGAGTAATCAAGCAGGTACAGAGGCACATGGTTCTGCTTAATTTTACCACTAATCCTTTTTCAGTAATCTCCTGAATAATTCCCTTCATTTACATTACTCTCAGTGCTCAGGGACTGAGCACTTCTCAGGCTGAAGACACATATGCCTGGCATTTTGGAGAGAATGAAACCACAGTTTCTTATTTGCCTTTGTACGCCTTGAGCCTCATTTTCCCTACAATGTTTGCAACAGGCAATATAGGTCAAAAGTGGTGAAGGATTCAATTATATAATAAATAGCAAATTTTCAGGAAATTAAATATTGTTTCAAAATTAAATTTATAAGAAGGGATGAAAACATGAATTGTCTTTTGTTGCTAAAGTGAATGTGACCTTGAATACGGATGTACCACACAGAATAGGACAAGAGTCCAGGTTTTCAACAGCAGTTTATGCAGACCATTTTTATTATAATACACGTTTTAAAATTTTATGTCATTTTAATGATAAAAACTAAACGTTTTGTAATTTTGTAATACAATTAAAAATTAAGCTTAAGTAGCAAAATTCAAAAACTAGAGTGAGAAGCTTTTTCTTATGCATAAATATGTACAATAGCTACAGAATGATTTTGCTTTAACACACAGATCTTAGACACGAAATGAAGTTAAACTGAGCAACGATGCGGATGTTAAGTTACTGACTACTCATATTGAAATGAATATGTCCATTTAATTTTAAAGTTCTGTAATAAAATCGTTTTCATCAAAAGCGCCATCGTGTATATCACATTATATCATTTATCCAGAAAAATATAAGCATTTTTAGATGATGAAAATGAACCCTGTGGGTGCTGGTTCAGACCTGTGGGTCTGAAGGGCCTTATTTAACCCACTCCTTCCATTTCAACATTTTCATATGGGTAGGTTTTAATTATTCCTATTATCCACTTGTGCATGTGATTTTATTTTTATGGGAAAAAAATTCAAAATGGCTCGGTACCATTTCTGCAGCTCTCTCTCCCACCCCACCATGCCCAGCCCCGCAGTCTTCATCTTTTATCCCCGTGATGCTGCTCTCTCCATCATCCATCCTAGTCAGGCGCAGTTTGTCATCACATGTGCTTTAAGGACTCACACGTATAAACTTGACTGTTTCTCATAAGCAAGGAAATTTTATTTTCCAGATATTCTTTCATCAATTTAAAGGCATGTTATCCAAAAGGGTGAGCAGAATCTCAGTAGAGACAGTTCTTGCTGCAATGTGCAATATATTCTTAAAAATGAGGGCGGTGGTAGCTGATCGTCTTTTCTGAATAATCATTGTTATTTTATAGAGCGTGCTCATATAAAGGGTTTCACTTTATTATTATTGCAGTTATGTGATTGATGGTAATATATGTGAACCATAATGTGTTTCAGAAGAATAAATTGCACGTAATTCTGCAAGGCAGTGCAGAGAAATGCGATAGCTCTCTTTCTGTTTGTGAAGAATTATAAAGTAAGTTAGACTTTAAAATGTATATGGACAATGAATTTTTAAAATCACATTATAAATGTTTCCTCTATCAATAGCACTGCTCATCACATCAAATGGAATCTACCGGCATGTGTTCAGAATATATTTGGATTCACTAAGTGCACATGATGCAAAGCATTCGTACTGTAAATATCCACAAGCAATGGAAAATGCACATTATACAAGCTAAACTACTAAGATCAACTTTTTCTTTAAAGGTAATGCTTTGTTCATTTAACAGCTTATATATAAGTTCATCTTTTGATATTTTATTGATAGAGTCTTCAAATCAATTCATCCATAACCATATACACATTTTTTGAAAAATAAAGTGGTGAAACAATATCATACAAGAATAAAGCTAGAGTAGTCTTACATAAGTAACATTTAGAAAAAAGAATATTTCTACAGTGCAAATAATTACTTTATGCTAGCTATACTAGTATTGAATGGCCTTTGGTTATAGTATTCTCCTACGCTCTGTTTCGGTTTTGCTTTCTTTGTTTTAGACACATAGATTCTAAAAAAATTTTATCTATTTTAAGTGCAATTTAAAAGATAATGGATATTATCTTTCATTCCAAACATCACTACAATACATATATTTTTTCCTTTCCAGATGCAAGGAAGTTGTACCCTTATCATGCTCTCATTGTCCATCTCAGCATTCTCATCCCTTCCAAGATTCAGGCTTAGCTTCCTCATCAAAGCTCCTGTATTGATAGTCAGCACAGATACTTACCATTGAGTCAAACATTTGACTGTGGCCCCAGGTTCATTTCCTGGTCAGGGGACCACGCCACCAGCCACGTGTCTGTCAGTTGTCATGCTGTGGTGGCTGCACGTTGCTGTGATGCTGAAAGCTATGCCACCAACATTTCAAATTCCAGCAGGGTCAGCCATGGTGGACAGGTTTCAGCGGAGCTTCCAAACTAAGACAGACGAGTCAGAAGGACCTGGCCACCCACTTCCAAAAATATTGGCTATGAAAATCCCGTGAATAACTAGCTAGCAAGCCAGAAGGTGAGAGGATACACAAAAAGATGGGCCCTTCTGTACACGAGGTCGCTAGGAGTTGGAATCCAGTCAGAATCAACTCAAAGGCACTAATAAAGACAGACCCATGTAATTAGCTCCTCTCCTTTGTAAAAGCACCTCCTGGTTTTATTTTAAATTATACAAATGATTTAGAGCCTCAATTCTATTTTTTTTGCACATTATCTCATTATCATTTTTTTTTTCCTTTTTGAGGAAGATTAGCCCTGAGCTAACATCTGTTGCCAATCCTCCTCTTTTTGCTGAGGAAGACTGGCCCTGAACTAACATCTGTGCCCATCTTCTTCTACTTTATGAGTGGGACACCTATCACAGCCTGGCTTGATAAGTGCCGGGGTCCAGCCCCAGCCGGAACAGGGTCTCCTGAGGGATGGACGGTGTCGGCGAAGGAGAAGGCAGTGAGACAAGGAGTTTGGTGTCCAAGTCCAAGTCTAACTTTATTTTGTGTATGTATGATTTATATAGGGCTCAGGATATGCAAGGATGATTTCATGAAACAGTCCCAGGACATATTTTTGGCTCACGGAAGCAGGTTTTTGCAAGGTAGACAATAGTCGATTGTATCTGGATTGTGTGTAGGCCTGGGGGGGAGTCAAGCTTCTGCAATCCTTTACTTTAAGGAGGCCACCCCCAGCGGCCTCCTGACTCAATGGGCCGTGGCAACCACCGTCCTCCTAGAGAGATCTGTGGGGGCTACAGATTTCTTTGTTCCCTCTCCACTCTCATCGCTCCACCCTACCAAAGGACGGGTCAGAATGTTCTTTCCCTAGAAGATGTTTTTCCCCAGAACTTTCCCTAGAATATTGCATTGTATCATTCTCATTCCCAGGGCCGGGCTGACTTCCCCTGAAATAACCCCAGGTGCAGAACAGAGTGAGCAGAAGCAGGAAAGTCAAAAGTACCAGGGAGACTCGTTGTAGGGGCAGCCTGGTAGATTCCCTTGAGGGTCGCCGTGCGTCCCCTCATCTCTCTCCGGACCGTGTTACAAGGCAGAGGCTTAACTTGTAGGCTAACGGCTCCCGGCAGATAAGCAGTGCATATATGTCCACACCTGGGATCTGAACTCCCAAACCCCTGAACCCCAGGTTACTGAAGCGGAGCACGAACTTAATCGCTGTGCCACCGGGCCAGCCCCTATCTGTGTTGTCTTTTTGATGTTGTTAGTACTGTGCAAAAACTTGACTATTTGCTCCTTTTCTCTCTCTGTTCTAATTACAACAAAAGTTAAATAGTGGAACATATGGGGAACATAAGATTTACCTGTAGAATTATATTTACCTGTAACTCCATTAGTTGAATTCCGGATGCTACAGACGAGTTTAATGTCCCGCATTACGCAATGTAGGAGAGTCATATGCCTCCACAATTAATCATCATCATTTAATAGTCTTTTTTTAATTCAGCATGTATAAAAGTATGCATTTCCGCAGAGTTAATTCAATGGGATATTCCTAAAGCTGTAATAGTCTTCTCTCCATTAAAGAATGAAAATAGAAATCAATTGTTCTGAGGTGAGGTTAGTCCCATAATTTCTATTAGTTATTGTGAAGTGGTAGAGTGTTTTGTCTCTGATGGTGTGGCTATTCTTAATCTTGAATTAAATGCTTCTAAGTTAGCGAGAGATGACTCTGTCTTTGAGTCCTAGTTGGTTGATTAAGTTGTGTTGAATTTCCAATGTTAACGTAACATGTGAACTTGAACTGGATTTGCTGAGACATGCACTCAGTGGGCCACCATCCCTGTGTGTTCCTTTTGCACGTGTGTGAGAAAATGGCTCTCTACCACCTCAGAAGAAAGCTTGAGCACCACATTTCAAGTTTGTTAATATCTTACGTAGGATAGCGTTCGTATATATGTGGCCCTATTTATCTCACAATGGTCAGAGTGACAGCAGGACATATCCACTCTACTCCTTTCTGTCAAACTAGGGCAAAAATCAAAGTCCGTGACATTCCCCTGCTCCCTCCAGGAGATCTTGTCCCTGAATGGATTACTAGGAAACATGCAAAGAATGTGGAGAGAAGGTTACAAAAATGGATATGGTAAACATATTAGAGTAAAAACAAAGGAAATGGCTTGCAATTGCAGGCTAGACAAGCAGAATGAAGATTAGAAGACAAAAATGTGTCAAAGAGGATTTCTAAATGTTATGCTTGTGGTGACAATTATTATTAACTGTATTGTCAAATACATTAAAGTATACTTTGCCTAAACCAGGGATAACGAAATACATAATCAACTTTTTCTTTTGTTCACAAACTAGTTGATTCTGTTCGTTAAAATTCCTGTTATCTAGCATTTAACATATTGTTCCATTTTACTGAGAAATTTCAATTAAAAAATAATACTGCAAATGCATTTTTTTTTGGAGTAAGATTAGCCCTGAGCTAACATCCGCCACCAATCCTCTTTTTGTTGAGGAAGACTGGCCCTGAGCTAACATCTGTGTCCATTTTCCTGCACGTTATACGTGGGATGCCTGCCACAGCATGGCTTGACAAGCAGTGCATAGGCGTACCCCAGGCCGCTGAAGCAGAGCACTGGAACTTAACTGCTATGCCACCGGGTCAGCCCTACAAATGTATTTTAAGCTTTTGGTTTTACTAAGTATTTCAGCTCTCTGACAGAAGCTGATCAAGAGAATTAAATTATACCCTCATGCTGTAGCGATGTAAATCCAGCTTCAAAAACCTCCATCTGACTCTGACTCTGCCATTTCAGTCGATTAGAGTGTGTTTGGTAATTGCAAGATATTGGGCAGTTTACTAAACTGGAAAAGACAAGAGTCCTTAAAGCTGTGTAGAAATGAAATTTGCCTTGACTGATTCTATTACCTACTAAGGCATGTTATCCAAACTAAAAGTCAAAGTAATCAAATACAAGGTTATACACTGTTGAACTAAATGCCTCTGATTTGACAATGGGAGTAACAAGCTGTATGCCCAAAAGTTGTGCCTGACCACAGATTTACAGTGTATAATGGGAAAACTGTCACAGCAGCTGCAATGACTTCTTACACTAAACTAGCAGAAGTTAGTGCAGACCCCACAGGTTAGGGGCACAGCCTCCAGCAAGACTGCCCTCACTTCAGAAACCAGCTGCTAGCTCATGGGTTCCTAGCCTTCTGCACTTTCGAATAATTGGCTACAAATCGAAGGCTCCTACTAACCACTTGGTTACGATATTCCTTAGACGGACTCACAGAATTCAGGAACATGCTATATTTATGATTACAAATGTGTTATAGCAAAAAGATACAAATCAGGGCCAGCAAAAAGAAGAGATGCACATGGTGAGGTCCAGGAGGGCCCAACCTCAAAGATTTCATGTCCTCTCTCTTTGGAGTCAGGACTTGTCACTCTCCCAGCAAGCTGATGCGTAACATGTACAGGATATCATTAACCAGGAAAGCTGACCCAAGCTGCAGTTTCATTATGTAAGCACTATGAGTGGATCATTGGCCAGATGATTTGAACTCAATCTCCAGCCCCCATCCCCTCCTTGGAGATCAGGCTTATACCACCTGGCTCAAACCCCAAGCTTCTCATCATGGTTGATCTTTCTGGCAAGGCCGGCCCGTATCCCGAGTCATCATGTTCACATAAACTATCTAGGGACCTACCATGAGTCACCTTATTAGCATGAACTCAAGTGCGGTCCGAGGTTCCCACCATGAACAATAGAGACACTGCTGTCACTGAGGAAATTACAAGGGTTTAGAGTTTCCCCACCAGGAAGCAGTGACAAAAGTCAGTTACAGAGCAAATCTTGCTATGGCAATGCATGGGTCTGGCTGTGTCCTCATCTAATTTAAAAAATGACTTTGGGGGCTCGCTCTGTGGTGCAGCGGTTAGGTACTCACGTTCCACTTCGGCAGCCTGGGGTTCATCGGTTTGGGTCCCAAGTGTGGACATGGCACCGCTTGGCACGCCATGCTGGGGTAGGTGTCCCATATATAAAGTAGAAGAAGATGGGCACAGATGTTAGCTCAGGGACAGTCTTCCTCAGCAAAAAGAGGAGGATTGGCAGCAGATGTTAGCTCAGGGCTAATCTTCCTCAAGAAAAAAAAAAGAATTTGTTTCTACCACCATGTCAAATTATTTTATCATTGTTACTTTTATAATAATAGTTATATTACATTTGACAGAAACAGAAGCTGGGTTATATGAAAACTGTTTTTCCACAGTACATATCTGTTTTCAAAAAGTCCAGCTCAAACAGTGTAATTACTTTCAAGAAATAAAACTAACTTCAGTACTTTAAAAAGTATTGTTAGTTATTGACTCTCCAAAGGTTTCTGGGTTTTGCTTTCCTTTCAATTACACCTATTTCCAAAAGATTGGGTTCAAAATTTTTGATAGGCTCGTAAGACCAGGTGACATTTATGCTTGTACCATTTTTATATATAACAAAGCATTTTGCTTGTAGTGATCCAACAACATTCTTTATGAAACTACTGAAGGATAAAAAAGGCAAAAGAAATATACAAAAATAGAAAAGAGTATAAATCTTTACTTGCAGAAAAAGAGATGTACCTTTCGGAGGGAATGGAAGAAAAATGTTTTCATAAAAACAGCAATCTTAAGAAAACAGCAATCTCTAAAAATCATATGGCATGCTCCATGAGTCATTTTAGTTCATTTTTTGTCTACTTTAAAAAAGGAAAACTTCACTAAAAAATAAAATGCCTTTGTGATGCGGAAATGTTCAATTAAGACTTGGGCTTTGAAGCAGCACAGACACTTGTAAATGATTTTCACAATTTTTATCTGAAATTATATTTTAAATTCATAAGTAACAGTTATAGAAAACTATTTTAGAAATAAAAGTTTACTGCCTGTGAAGTGTCACAGGTTATTACAAAATAGGATCCTCCATATTAATCAGGGTTCTCCAGAGAAACAGAACGAATAGGATATGTGCGTACATATATGATTTATTGTGATGAATTGGCTCATGTGATTATAGAGGGTGGTGAGTCCAAAGTCTGCAGCATCAGCCAGCAGGCTGGAGACCCAGGAGAAGCGGTGGGATGCTTTCAGTCTGAAGGCTGCAGGCAGAGACCCAGAAATGCTGATGGTGCAGATGAAGTCCAAAGGCAATCTGCTTAACATTTCTCCCTTGCTCCCTCTGCCTCTGGGAGCCCAGTCTTCTGTTCTGTTCAGGCCTTCAACTGATTAGAGGAGGCCCACCTGCATTATGGAGGGCAATCTGCTCACTCAGAGTTCACTGATTTAAATGTTAACTTCATCCAAAAACAAGCTCTAAGATGATACATGAAAAACAACTCATCACACCCTAGACAACTGAGTGACATTCAGTTACCAGAATAGATATATTAACACAAATATTACCATGCAGTTCCTAAAGAGATACTTTCAGCTACTCATCTTACAATAACTAAAACCACGTAGCAGATCCACTGATGTGTAAGTGTATGTGTGTGTGTGTGATTGCAGAATAACAGTGGGTTCTCCAGTGAGTGACAGGGAGGACGGACAGGAGAATTCTTTTTTTAGCCTTTCTGTACTGGTTTGATTTTTTTTGTAAGAAATATATATTAATTATATACTTTAAATTAGTGCACATATGGAGTAAAAAATAAATGCAATGTTTCTTTAGAAATTGACAGCAGAAAAAATAATCTTTTATTTCATATATTATCTCAGAGTTTGCCTACTAGTTCTAGATGCATTATTTCACTCAATGATCAGCTCCAGCTCTACATAATGAAGAAAAGTGTGGTATGGCCAAGAAAGTGCTATATCTGGTACCAACAGTCCTGGGGTTAGGCCTGGGTTCACGTCTTTAGTCTGGGTAAAACTTTGGATGAAGTCATTTCAGCTAACTAAACTTCAGGCATAGATATAATAATAACAACTAACATCAGGAAAATCAAATAAATTCATGTACGTTAAAACATTTTGTAAACTGTGAAGGCATATTACCTCATACGTGCCAAATTTATTACCTAAATCCATATACGAATAGGAAGTGCAGCTAGGAAAAGGATCCAGTCGCCTGATTTTTTTATCTGGTTCTCTTTCCCTAATACACACAGTTCCTGCAGATAGAATATGTCGTCTTTCAAATATAATACCAAATAGATTGATTTATTTTTAAGGATAAGCACAATATCACTAGCGGTAGGTGCAGGGGTCGTGGAAAACCCCGATCTACAAAGTGAGAGATGCTGCTTTCAGGTCTCACACCTGATAACCGGTCTCACTTTAAAAACAGCGCATAATGAATGCATCCTGTTTGAAAATCACACCTGGGACAATATTTCCCAGGCGTGTGTGTGTTAGGGGTCGGAGATAGTGCAGATTTATCATTCTTTAAAAACTTGGCAAAACCTGGGCTACAGATGAGTTTCAAATATTTTGAAATCTCGGTAGACCAGGATTCTGGAGTAGAACTAATTTGGGAATCTGTTCATGAAGAGAATAAAAATAATAACACCACTAGGTTAACTGGAATATGTATATATAAATGAAAAATATTTTATAAATATATCATAATGTGATACTCCATCAATAAAATCATAATTCCAGAAACTCCAGATTATGGATAATTTCTTTATGAAAACTAAATCTGGAAGGAAAGACATGTTCTTTTAGTTTTAAAAATGTCTAAAGCAGCTTGTCATCTCTTGGATCTTTAAAACTGAAATCATTTATAACTAGACCAATACATAGTAGTAAAATTGGAGGATAAAAGGACAATCTATTTAGTACCTGGGTGCTTTATGCTCTTTGTCTCTAAGATGAGGAGAGTAATTGTGTTTGCCTTAAAGCAGTATTTTGAGCTTTAAGGGAGATACTATATTTAAAACGCTTCAAGCGGTGAATGACACACTCAAACGTTGCCCATTATTATTACTATTGCATTTAAACTTGCAGAGAGGGTGTTTCCGCAATCATTTAACTGTCATTTATGCTTCAGAGTCATCATCTGATAATGAGTTAATTTAACTAACTTGAATCTCCTCTAACTCTTGAAGTCGATGCTCTTCCATGATTTCTGAAACTATAGTGCTTGAGAAATCTTAGAAAAAAGAATAGCTTTTTCATAAGAACCAATTAAAAACCAGTAATTAATCTATATGGGAAAGAGACATAAAATGTTCCAGGATCTCTATGTTTAGGTCGAATCACAGCTTGCAAAAACTCATATGTATTGAGTAGATTGAAGATGCCATTGAACAGTATTTTCATTTTCTTGGGAAGCTGGAAAATGAACAATATAGAAATAATGTTTGTAATTTATAGAGCATGTTATCTTCTCTTCCAAACCGTTTTTATAGGGAAAGTTGCAACTTCAATATTTTTGTTAAATATGGACAAGGTTAACAAATACGTTTTTCTCTGGTAAATTATAGACTGTGGGAGGTGAAAAACTAGAAGAGAAAATTCCAGAACAGAACCAATGAATGTAGGCAGACAAAGGATGGCTTGCTATTCTTTATTTTCCTCCTTTTTAGATATCATTTTATCTTGCTTGGCTGTTACATTATTTTGTTTTATATATGTATAAATTAATATAAACTAAATACATTCTTGTGTGTGTGTATATATATATCTATGTATAAATAGATATATATACTTACTTATTGTAGTGAGTTTGGCTAAACTACTGCATGGTGTTGCTGCCTTGGCATCCTTTTTGTTTGGCCAGGCAGCCTGCAGAGGCCTTAAACCGACGCCAGCCCCTCATGAGAGCACGTGCCCCATAACAGCCCGCGGCATCATGAGCAAATGTAAGGTCTTGGTGTGACTTCCCCAATACCTTTATGATCAAGTCTTCCCCCACCTCCTAGAGCTTTCCCTTTGTGTGCCCCTTCAGTGAGACACCCATGGAGCTGACTAAAACCTTGCTCTTTTTGATTTGAATTGACCAGTCTGGCCTTAGCCTGGGAACCACAAAGCATTCCACTCACGGGCCCTAATGGAAGCATGTGCCCCGTCCTGCCTCTCTCTCTGCCTGTACCCCGTCTCCTTAACCTGCCCAGGTGGCCCCTCGATGCATGTCAGGTACATCCTCCAGGACCCGTGAGTAATGAACTCCTCTATCTCAATTTCTCTTGTAGTCTTTTGCTGAACTGTGACAGTTCACCATCTGGCACCCGTGCTCCACTGAACAAATGTTAGCTTAACAAAGTCATAACACTTATTCAAATATTTATAACATGTGAAAAGCATAAATTAAAAGTGTCCTTCAACTTTTTTGTAACGCATTCTTCCTGCACATAAAATACCACTATCCTCTCCAAACCACAATTATCATATACCTTCTTGATCAATTTTTTCATTTAAAAAAATATATATGGGTATGTATAGATATCATTCACAATTTATGTTCCTTTTTTTTTTAGAAAATACGAATAAGTTCCTTTTGTTTTGCAACTTACTTGTTATGGTGACCTCTTTGTCTTGTTGATCCTTTAGTATTCATTGACTTAACGGAATGACACACAGAATTCCCTCATATATTTGCAGAAAAATAAATACTTTGCCTCTGAAGGCAGATGCATATCAACACAGGAGAGAGGACATTCCTACATGTCAACAGAAAGCATCAGTGCAAATTAGAAGGCTGAAACGAATGGGTCGCACAGGTGAGGGACCAACACTACTGGGTTTTCAGAACGCATCCGGCACGCTGAGAAAGAGGAAAGGCGGACTTAGAGCAATTGCACGTTCGATTAATCATTCCAGATTGTTCCGAGATTGAGTATCTCATATATCGACTTGTTCAAGTTTTGTAAGCCCCTAAATAGCACTTTTAAGTAGAGCAATTAATTTTTTTCTTCATTAACTTTAATTATGCTTAGAAGCCTAGAAATCTTGGAGCAATTTGAAAAAATCAAGCCTGCTTACTAAGTGGGTTTTCCCAAGTGCTCACAAATCACAGTGACACCAAAAACATCAGCGCAGGCCTCATTAAGAAGAAAAATAAGGGAACCACAGAAATCTAGATGAAGCATTCTAGTTTAAGTTTACAATCAAGTATGGAAAAAGTGAAGCAAAGGAAGTGTAGTAACTGATTTCGTATCTTCCTCTGATTCTTAGGAATTCTTAGGAATACGTAATTCCATATAATGAGATACATAAATTGCAGAGATCTTCTCATTAAAATCAGTATCTTTAAGGAAATATTTAAGAGACAGCCAACAGGTGTTCATGGGGCATAACTTACGAATAGCAATGCATTCCCACTATGAAAATGGCAACAAATATACCATTTTGGTCTTATTGAGAGCTATAACATTAATGCATTTATATTTCTGTATCAAGAAGATCTTGACTAGTTATTGCATTTAAATATTAATATGCTTGAATAATTTTCTCACCTAGCTTCTGTTGTTTTACACTGAATCTGAGCAAAGCCCACAAATGTTACAAAGTATTATAGAAATTGTCTATTCTCAATTAGCATGATTATTTCTTCTACAAATCATGTTTGATATCAGCATGCAGGTGTCATAATAATCAACCTTTTCTGTGAAATTTGAATAATTCAGAAACTAAAGTACTTCACTTATGAATAATAAAGTATATCATACTTGCTACAAATTGCTTGAGGTTTTCACGTTTAGCTAGTTGCATCTACATTGATCACAGTGTTTCACAAAGGAAAATGATTAGCTTCAGAAAAAAGAGGAAGGCTAGTTCTGTCCCTCTTGCGTTAAAAAAACACTTGGGGTCAGCCTCGTGGTGTGGTGGTTGAGTTCGCACGCTCTGCTTCAGAGGTTCACCTGCACACCGCTCCTCAAACCATGCTGTGACAGCATCCCACATACAAAAAAAATAGAGGAAGATTGGCACAGATGTTAGCTCAGGGACAATCTTCCTCACCAAAAAACAAAACCAAAACCAAAAACAAAAAACAAAAAAACTTGAAAGATATCAAGATATTTTAACAAATGTACGTTAAGAGAAATACCAGTAAAGATGAGAAGAAAGAAATCCACAAAAGAGAAAAAATGTAATTAAATGATTGTACAAATTCATTACATATAAGAAAATTTTAATATCTTAAACTTAAAATAACACTTTCATTTAAAAATACCCCAGAATTTTTCACTTTTAAATTAGAAGATGCAGAATGTATTGCCTGTTGTTATTACATTACTTAGTATTTTCAAAAGTTTATATTCAATGTACTCTAGATTTCAAGAAATTTTTAAGAAAAGAAAATTTTAACATAATGGTAATTATGTTATTTACCATTCTTCCTTACTAATTTCATGGTATAGTAAAACTAAATGTAGATTTACAATGGTAAAAACATTGATAATTTGTTCCTAATATCATTGCTTTTCTTTTCAAAATTAGATTAAAATGGCTTTTCCACTGAATTGACTGATGCTGTCATTATTTAAAGTAGTAAATGACCTTGATATTTTGACATTGCTTACAAACATAAGCTCTCCAGCACTAGACCTTGCACATCATAGGCACACAATGAGGTGCACAATTTGATTGAAGTTTAGTTGAAATATAAAAGTTAGAATCATCAATTCGAAATTCTCTTCTCCTGCTCCATTTTAATAACTTTCCGTAGGTCTGGACCAGGCCCAGTAAAAATAGTCACTTTTGTTAAGAGGCTCTACTCATAACTTCATGAAGTTCGGTCATTAACTCTGGAACCACACTCCAGTTAAGTGCACAAGTTCTGTGTAAACATATCAGTGTAAGGTTGTGGTTCAAAATGTCTTATCTAAAAAGAATAGAGAAGGTCATAGTATCTCTTTAGTATTCAATACTCAAAATATTAACTCCAATTGTTATATGTAAGTGAATTATTCATAAAACTGTTATATTGTTTTCCATAGGGTTTGTTTAATGCGTAATTCATCCTTTTGTCTTCTTAAAATCATTATTTAAATAATCTCTTCGGACATTGTTGAAGAGTGATAACTAAATGGCCCACTCCACCTTGCCCATGATTTATTCTCAATTATTATTAGATTAATGTCAATGAGATTGGAACCTTATCTTTTATCTAGATACCCCACTTGGGTGGAACTAAATCAAAGAGTTTAGAAAATTTGTAACATGAAGTATCATTGTTTTACTCACTCAAGCATTCAAAAAAAGACGAATTATTTAAATGTGAAAGGCTGTTTCCTTTAGTCCGTACTGAACTTTAAAGAACTGTACACTGACACATATCAAATCCTGCAACTGCTACTACAAAGAATATTTTCTTTTACCATTCAAGAAATTGAAATGCAGATAGTTACACAGAAATATTTATTAGTTTAAAATGGGTATAGGGATGGAAAGGCATTCTATATTTCTTTATGTATGATCTATCTATTTATATCCTTTGAAAAATATGCCTTGTCAAAGCCCTTCAGCTGAAAATCATCAGGACCATATCTGTAGCTCATCAAGTGGGATGTAGGACTCACTGTAGTAGGGAGACCCCTCCCCATGGGAAGGATGGGTGAGGATGAGGGTGTGGGAAAGAAGCTAGCAGAGGCTCGGCACTTGGCTTCAGTAATTTGAGGGAGAGTCTAAAGAGGCAGAGATTTGCTCTAGATCAGAAAGTGAGGACAATTCTATGATTGGTTTTCTTAGTAAATCTCATCTATATGGAGGGCAAATTGGAGCCTGGATAAAACTGTAATTAGTAAAGAAGTAGCAGTGACTCATTTTAGTTGAGAAAAGGGGATATCTGGTATTTTGCAGGTTTCACAGAGATCCTGTTTTTGTCTCACTTTACCACGTTGTATGATGTCGGTGTTCCGTAAGACTTTTTATTTCCCACTGTGGAACAACACAGCTGAGCTATGTATGCGAGGTCCTTTCCTGGATGTCAGGGATATCCTTTTTTCTCTCTCAGCTTACCATCCAGAGGTTTCATAGATAGCTGGCGAGATACACAGAAGTATGGAGGAATAGAAAGTGGATACATGAATAGAAAGACGCATGCTATATCTCTCTAGGTGTCCTTATCATCTGTCTATCCACGTACATGTATATGTGTATGTGTGTGTATACAAAAATCCCCATATTGCTAAAGCTTTTGCATATTATCATATGTCCTTTAAACTGTACGTTTATTATCTAGGAATTCATTCACATTTTCAAATATTTATTAAATAATTGCTACATTCTAGGTGCTAAAGATACAGCAGTAAAACAAAATAGAGTTCCTTCCTTCATGGAGGTTATATTCTAGTTGGGGAAAGAAAGACAAAAAATAATAACAAGCTAGAAGAAGGTATTTAATGCTCCAGATAACAATAAGCTATATTAAGAAAAAACAAAGAAGAGGAAAGACATTCAGAGTTTGGGGAAGGTGGGAGGATGGTATTGTGTCGAGGGTGATCAGGGACGTTCTCACGGCATTAATACCTGGATCTGAACGAAGTAAGAAAACTAGTCACGTGACTTTGGGGGAATGACATTTCAGGCAATAGGAGAAGCAAATTCAAGTGCCTGAGAGCGGGTCCTGCACCTTCTATCAAAGAGCATCGATTCGGCTGGTAGGATGCAGGAAGATGAGCTTGAGAGAGAAATCAATAGGGTAGTGGACACATCTCATTATGGGTTTTTTTAATGTCATTTTTAAAGATGGGTGTAAAATTGTTGGGTTTGGCTTTCAGAAGGATCACACTGGCAAACGGTAGAGAATAGAGTGTCAGCTTTGGTTAAAGGTGAAAATGGTGAGCGCTGTTAAAAGGAATTGGGATAATCTAGGAGAGAGAGGTTGCGGTGTGGACCAGAGTGGAAGCAGTGGAGGTAGTAAAATGTGATCTCATTCTGAGTCTATTCCAAGCTAGAACCTTTACTGATGGCAGCTCTCAGCTCCAGGAGACACCACGATGGGCTTCTGGAGGCCTGGGAGACGGGATTAGATTTACACAGAGAGGCATTTCTAAGGCATGAGGGGTTACCTGGGTTTCTTGGGATTCTTGTCATTACCGAATTAACTAGGGGAAGAGGGCAGGATAAAAGTGGTCCTCACAGTCTCCAAGGCAGAGTGCAGTGAAGCTGGAAGGTCACAGTGAGCTGAGAGTGTCATCAGGTCAGGAAGCCCTGGCAATAAGGAATATAGCCTAGAAAATGTGAAGATAAAGACAAATGCTTACGTCTGCGTGTGTTCACATCAATATCCTAATAGCAGAAAATAAAAAGAACCTAAGTATCTGGAAAAAGCGTCTGATAAATTTTGTTATATATTTCTACGTAAAAAAAAACCCTCATATTCACATAATAATTTAATTATTATAAAAAGTCGAATGGAAAGGAAAGAAAGAAAATCATCTGAAAATTATATTTTATCTATTTGAAAATTAAATGTGTATAAAACTGGAAGGAAGTAAATCAAATGTTAGCAATGGTAATCATTTGGTTGAAGGATATCACTAATTTCATTTACTTACTTATAATATATTTTCTCTATTTTCTTACAAAGAAATATAGCGACATGACAATTACATGAGTTGTTGTTAACCCAAATTCACTACATATGGGATAAGCACATAGCTTTCGTCTGAACGAGTTTTTGGAGAGGAAAGCAATTTAGCAGTATAGTAATAGGTGGAATGATAGAATGCAAAAGATGGAAAGCAGGCTTTTAGAAAAAAATAGTTATTGTAAAGGCAATGTTTGAGATTGTTTTCAGTCACTTGTGTTTTCAACAGATATTCACTGAGCATGTAGTATGTGCTTCTTTCTCTACTGGAAGCTAGAATATCCTGGAGAATGAGAGAAAAGTTTGATATCCTCACAGAGTTTAGTGTCTGGAAACAGGCACTAAACAAGCAAACAAGTAAAAATTCAACAAAAAACTGACAGTGATAAGTGCTAGAGAGAGAACACAAATGATCAAATCAAACCAAACACGGCGACTAAGTCAGGTCATAAACAGTATCAGGTGGGTGGGCCAAGTTGATAGAACGCTTAGGGAAAACGTTTCTTAAGTGGCCAGATTAAACGGAAATTTGAGCACTAGGAGAGATTAACCTCTAACTTTTATAATTATACTTATCTTCTCAATTTGAATACACAAAAGTATTAGATTTAACTGATATCACTATGAATAAGAACAGGACAGTCTTTCCATTTTTGTTTTGTTATTTAATTTCTTCATACAAATAATATTGTCAGATTACATTTGATACTCAGTATACAAAACTCAGGGTTGATAACTTTTATTTTTATTTTTATGTGTTTAACAGGAGCAGTTTTACTTATTTCTTTATGTTTCCTTTCGGCCAGGGCATTACTCCGTTGGATCGCCAGGGAACGCGTTAACAAAGGTTGCTCTCAGGGTTACACTGTCAGAATTTTACTGATGATTCGGGGATTTCTTTTTCTTTCTTAATATTTAGCTATTGGTTTTAAAACTGAACACAGAGCTAAAAGATTCATACGCTTTACCATGAACTCTGAAAAAAGTCTTTAAATCAATATCATAAAAACTTGCTTAAGAATAGAAGAGCCCCAGCCAATTTCAGCCTGGCCTCCTTGAACTCAGAAAAACATAATCCCATTGCCCTTGGTTTTTTCCTTGCTTGGTGGATCACAAATAGACTGGATTCCTGGAAGATAAAAACCTCTGCATATAAAATATTTTCAGGTAAAATTAAAATAAGCATGAGTATAACATATTTCCTTAATTTTCTCTTGCATGCAGTGATAAATATATATATTTTTTCATTTTATAAATTAAAGAGTAAAACAAAAAACAAAACATAACCATTTAGCTGCAATTCTTGTGAAATAATTTCTTGTATGCATTTTGTGATTGTAATTTTAAGTATGTGATTTTTCATATTACATGACTTTACAAGTTACATTTAACAACACAATTATACATTTAATATTTAAGTAATGCTGTTTATAGCTTTCACTATTCTTTCGTATGTCATATTAAAAGTTAAAAGACAAATATTCAGATGTATGACAGAATTCTTTAGATTATTATCTATATTTCACTAGTTTGATATATGAAAAATCAAATTCATGTAATTAAACTCTTGAAGCAATTTATATTCCTTATTTATATTCCTTTAAGGAAGTGCTTCTTTGATGGATTTCTAATTACTTGGTTGAAATTATATTAGAATATTTAAAAAAATATGACACAGGCATAAGCTGAGGATAGAGAAATCAGTATTCACAAGGAAAGCAATAGGGCTCTATCACGGAATTTTATTAGTAAGTAAAATTATTTTTAATATTAGCCTCAATAAAATGCACATATCTCAGCCTCCATTTTTGGAAAGAAGAGTCAACGCTTTTGGGAAAATACAATTTATTCTTATCTGTTATACAATGTATAAATAAACCACGTCGTGCATTTTGTGCTTTTCAATGCTTAGGCATGTTAACAAAAATTAAACTTTAAACCAATCCACTTGCTGAGGCAAGCCTTGTATTGGACTACAGGAAATAATTACTAAGCCTAGTAGAAGCTTTTACACAGCTTATATGGAAGGATGTGTTCTTTTACATTTGTTTGACATTGATTATTCTGATTAACTGAGTTATGAATGAGTGGAACACATTTGCTCTGCTGATATTCCGTATAAGATGTGTAGAATGCTGTGAAAAGTCAGAACAGCAGCAACTAAATGCTGACAACATTAAAGATTTTGTGTTGCTTTGCCCCCGAGGGATGAAATATTTTTGTCCTTTTCTTTCAGAATAACAGTAAAGGTTAGAGCTGGTGCCCTGAAGAGTCACAGTCAACCAGGAATGGACGTAAAAGAACTGGCGAGAACTCCTAGGAGAATTGGCTCATAAAAACTGGCAAAACGGGTGACAATATTTTCTCAATGGAGTCCTTCCACTGATAAATCATAACTGGTAGATTAATAGTAGGCATGGTGTTGAAGGAGACACTTTGAAACTTACCAATTCATTCTCAAGTTTGGTTGTCTATTTTGTGATTATTTGATTCTAAAAATAATTTGTTTATAATGTATGTATTTACTCATGAAATAATACCAAAATATTATGCATAATGCCTGAAGTCTATGGAGTGAAGGCTCCAGGAAGACAATTCTAAAAGTAGATGATGCAAATGGAAAAAAGTGATGATAGAAAACAACAGAAATACACTTGGACTGAATGGGACGTTTTAATCCACAGGGAGTCCTTAGCCTGAGAGCAGAAGGCAGAATTAATGTACTAGAGGGCCAACCAGAGGAGGAAAATATCTGAACAGTATAGGTGGTGTTGTTAGGAGGCAAAAGTCATGAGAACATAATTGCTAGTCATCTTATCTGTTGACAATGTCTTAAATTGAGGAAGAAAAGGACTTTTTTCTCAAATATGTCCATTAAAAATGTAGAAATAGTCTAGAGTCAGAGTGGTAAAATAAGAATCTAATCACCTTCTGTTATAGATATTTCATAATAGAATTTTATTAATGTATATGACTCTTTTTTTTTTTTTTTTTGGTGAGGAAGATCGTCCCTGAGCTAACATCTGTGCCAGTCTTTCTCTGTTTTGTATGCGGGACGCTGTCACAGCGAGATTTGATGAATGTTGTGTAAGTCTGCACCCAGGATCCAAACCCGTGAACCCCGGTCCACTGAAGGGAAACACATGAACTTAACCACTGTGCCACCAGGCTGGCCCATATATATGACTCATATTGTTTTTAAAAATCTACAAAACAATCATAAATTAATTTATCATACTTCCTTTCTTTTACCTTGGGCAATTCACTAATCTTTTAATTTCGACTTTTTAAAATTGGAATTGTTAATGGGATATCAATATTGGAAATACACGTAATTCTATTGTCAAGGTATAATAACATCTGATAAACACAGTAAATGGTATTAAAACTGAATACTCATAAAACCTTTTAAAGATCACAATCTAGAAACTATACACTATCTTTACCCTCTTTCTATGAGAGGAGGGTAGCCCTCCATTAATGAATATTTATTAAATGTGCTGATTTTCATGAAAGCACTGTGACTCTATTCTCTGCCCAAATGACTTTCAAAGCATATAAGATTCACATTAAAAATATGGGGATTGAACCTGATTGCCTCTTGGCTTGTTTAGATAGAATGGTTATGAACATAGACTCTGGAGCCAAGACAACCAGAAGTGAATCCCAAGTGCTCAGTCTAATGGCTGTGTGCCTTAGATAGGTTGTGAAAAAATAAGGGGTGATTGAAGTCATGTCTCAAGAGCCAAGTGTGTTTGTAAGACAGTTGAACTATGCTCCAGTTAGGGTATGGTGTCCTATAGCTTTTTGATGGGTCAGCTAATATTTCTAATCAATCACAAGGCTTATTCTCCACATCTAAATTCAGGGTACGGACAAGAATAGCAAAAGTTTTCAATTTTTGTCTGTTAATTGTTTGTTAGTTGCTGACCAGATTCCTTTATACTCTTTGGAAAGATTCCCAAACTGCTCACAAATCAGACAAATGAAACGCTTTATTTATGAAGTGTAAGAATACATTTTATCAGAAACAAATATTCTAACACAAAATGGTGGCCTGTATTATCTAATTATCTTTGATACTTTTTAAATGAGAGCAAATTATCATTGATCTTGTCTAAACTAAGCTCATAAAACTCATCTACATATAGTAGGCCAAAAAAGTAGGAAGTCATAACGTAATATTTTGGGCTATCTCTTTTAGATAGAAGTGGTTCATAACATTATTAAAAATAAAGCAAATATGCAAATTATACAGGCTTATTTGCCTGCACATCACACAGCAGTAAATCCCCACAGTCTTTTCATCCTGAGTCCTATTTGAGCATCATTATCACTGACAGGGTAGTGTTAAGTAAGGCAGCGTTAGCTTTTAGGAGCATGTTTATGAGCTACTAATCAATTATTTACAATCCTGGAGGAAACAAAGCGAGTTGTTTAAATGCACACAATATTTATGGAAACCCTGCTTATCACTGCTGCCAAAGGAAGTCAAGCAGAAGAATGTGTTTTACGTTATAAAACCAAGTTAAAATTTGCCTTTCTAAATGGAAAGAATCTTCACTTTTCTGGAAATTTGTTTTTAAAAGGAAATTAAATGTTACTATTAAGAAGTTAATTGGGGCTGGCCCCATGGCCAAGTGGTTAAGTTCCCGCGCTCTGCCTTGGCAGCCCAGGGTTTCACTGGTTCGGATCCTGGGCGCGGACATGGCACTGCTCATCAGGCCACGTTGAGGCGGCGTCCCACGTGCCACAACTAGAAGGACCTGCAACTAAGATATACAACTATGT